>NC_051050.1:4348496-4648496 GCF_904848185.1 Acanthopagrus latus | reverse complement strand
GGCGAACCAGCTGAGTGAAGATCTTGTCGCTGTTCTTCACTGCTAAATCAGCAGAGCGATTGACAGCCTCCACTTTCGCCTGGAGCAGCTTCACATCATCCTCTCTCTCCTGGATTCTCTGCTGGATTTTCTGTCGACTCCCTCCGAGCTCTCCCTGCCTCTCGGTCCGTTCTGCTGAGGCTAAGACTGTATGGTGATCCTTATGTTCATCCATGGAGCAGAGATAACAGATACACTGCTGATCAGTTCGGCAGAAAATCTTCATCACCTTACCATGATGGTGGCAGATGTTCTCCTGAAGCTTCTTGGAGGGGTCGACCAGCTTGTGTTTCTCAAAGGCAGGAGAGTCATAGTGAGGCCGGAGGTGCTGCTCACAGTAAGAGACCAGACACTGCAGACACGACATGAAAGCTTTAAGCTTCCTCCCAGTGCAGAAATCACAGGCCACATCTTCAGGTCCGGCGTAGCAGTGATCAGCTGGAGCAGCTTGGAGTCCAGTCTTCTTCAGCTCCTCCACTAAATCTGCTAACATGGTGTTTTTCATCAGGGCAGGCCTCGGTTGGAAGGTCTGTCTGCACTGAGGACAGCTGCAGATTTTCTTCTGATCCTGTTCTTCCCAGTGGCTTCTAACACAGTTCATACAGTAGCTGTGTCCACAGGGAATAGTCACTGGATCCTTCAGTAGATCCAGACAGATCGAACAGCAGAGTTTTTTCTGATCCATCAGGTTTTGCTGCTGCGCCATTTCACCCCCGGAGAGACACTGAATATGAGCAGTTTCACTTTCTCAACCTAAAAATCTAGGAAGTGATCCATACCAAAGCTTTGTTCCCTTTTGCTGATCCGCCGTGAAAGGGGCCTCACTTTACAACACGTGGGCGTGTGCTGGGAGATCTGCGAAAGAGTCAGGAAGCAGGAAATGTCTGGACTAAATAGGACGGGCTGTGTTGGACAGCAGGAAGAGGAGGGAGGGGTTATTATGCACGGGATCATTCCGGGAAGAGGAGCCGTTTCAGGGGGGCAGTGTGTTTTTCCAGCCCCTGTTTACAACATGATGTGAACTGCGTGGGACATGAAGCTGGACAAGTACAACATACACAACTGAATCTACATAGGGAGATATGTCTACAGTTCTACTGTGCTGTTTGGAGCAGTCATGTTACAGGACAAGTTCCATATTACTGCCTGATAACCCCAGTCAGAAACTTTGTGGTGTCAACCTTTAGTGCAGACACAATCTCAGTAAATGTGTTCTACCTTCTCATATTTCTGTTTATCATGAACGGTGTGCTAACATGCTCATACAGAAAAGAGAAGATTTCTAATACACACCATGGGTTCTAGTAATGGTCTTGTGTTTTGAGTTGATAGAACACGTTTTGTAGCTCTGTAAGGGGATGCAGTGTGAAAATTGAGTTAGTTAGACTTCCTTGCCATGTATGTGCCTCACCACCAGGTGTCCCCCTTCACTTAATTTTTCATGATTTTCAAGTTTGGAAGGTTAATTGTTAATTTTTCTTTTCTTTTTCTTTTATTTGTGGCTCAACTTCTACCTTTCTGTTTTGTGTCTTGTTGCACTGTTTGTTTGTTCTTTTACTTCAACAGACTGTGTTATTCTCATGGTTGACATGGCTAAATGGAGCATGGGTGATTCATTTTTTTTTTTTTTTTGGCTGGCGCCTCCTCTGACACCAGATCAGATTAAAATGCCAACAATAGCTGAGCCTGAGTGTGGGTCTTCTCCAGCATTCACGCCTGTGCGAACAGGCTGGAATGGGATGATTCTGTGGTATTACCACAGTCCAGCAGTCATTCAAGATGGTCACCTCATTCCTCGTGATGTATTCAAATGCTAAAAGTTTTTTTGTCTCCTGAATTGCTGTTTATTAATCATCTTACTCTGTGGTAATTTATAATCCATTAATAGTGATGGCTAAACAAAGTCAAGTTTGGTTTGGTACTGTTCATACACCCAGGTTACACATACAGCTAACAGATTTAGTTGCTTGCTAGTTAGAGTTATTGACATTACCCACATTACAGACCTGTACGAGAGGAAGAGAGACGATTCGGGATTCATTTTAAATCCTTTAAAAAAATCCCACAATTCTCTTCACCTGTTTTTTTTTGTTTTTTTTCAATTTGGCATCCATACTCTTCTCTTTCTTTTTGCTGATCTTGTGCCAGTATCAGCCACAACCTCAAGAGAAGAAAATTCTCTATCTGCTTCCTTTTAACTGGCTAACATACTACTCATTACTGACTAATTATCCTATGGAAACCAGCCAATCCTCTTACTGATGGTCTGGTTTACTTATGCAGGTCATATAGAGGAATCAGCATTAAACTGAAACTCAAAACAACCTCTGTGAGCTTTAGAGCCCCTTTTTAGTCGCATTATGGGTAATTCTACTTTTATTTTAATTTGCACTACACACAATAGTGGCTTTGTAACCAGTTATGCACTCATTTGTTAACAATTTTGTGGTTCTTATTACTGAGTGGACGATGTTGTAGTTGGCAGAACTGGTTACGAAGCCGCCATTGTTTATGGTGGAAATTGCTTGCTGACTTGCACTGCTACTGCTGGACTGTACTTACTTGCTTACTTTGACTGTACCTCTGCTCTTACGCATAAGGGGGTTATGCTTTCAGGAGAAGCCCCAAACTGCATCAGCCTCCTATTGGCTACTTACTTGACACTTTCCCAATGTGTGTATACAATTTAAAGGGTCACCCCAACTGCATAAAGAATACATGTAGGATGTAATCCAAAAGCAGATTTGACTGGATGTGAGCAGTGACTGCACTGAGAATATGTTGTGAGATGAAGCTTGGCGTTACAGTCAGCATTCTTGACATGTTATAAGTTGTGATGTTTCACTTCCTTTGTGCACTCTTGTCGTCTGTTCTTTTTGTCAATTTCTTTGCGGTCGACTACTGCTCGGTATTGTTTTTGCTCTGAGTTAACGCAAGGAACTGATATGACAGGCGTCTGTGTTTCCTCGTTAGGCCGCAGAAACATGACATGCGAATCCACTTTCATGTCTCCATGGTGACAGGTTGTAGTGGTAAAACTTTGATCCTGAACGTGGCTCGACATGGGTACATGTGATCAAATGTAAAATCACCCGCGCATGTGCCTACATCAGACACACACACACACACACACACACACACACACACACACACACTTGAACATAAACAGACCAACACTTTATGTCAGCTACAGTCAGGAGCTTCCCTCCACACAACTGTGTGTGTGCACGTGTGTTCACGAGTTCATAGCATTTGCTTCGGCACCTCACGTTTGCAGGGGCGCGTGGTATCCATGACGACTAAGATGCAGCCAGTAAGGTTTGATCGAAAGATTAACTAGAGCCCAGTATGGTTTCAAATGAAAAAAAGTATTGGAAAGAAAACAGTATAATTGAAGGGCTGTTCACAGACACAACAGTTCTTCTCCCATTTTAAAATGTGTGTCAATAACACGTGCAATACAAGAGAAATAACATGATAAAATGCTTTGAGAGGTAAGGCTGGTGTTAGTCCATGTTTTATTGCAATAAATGTCTGGAAAGACGAAGGTCAACAATTTGTTAAGCTGTCTCTCAATACTCTCTGACTTCTCTAGCTGGGAATCTCAGCTGTGAGCCCACTTGATCTCTAAAAATCTGTCACAAATGTACATTTTTGGCTAAAAGATCACCGGCCCCATTGTAAACGACTGTGTGTTTTCATGGTAGTGAACAGTTTGGCTCACTGTTGTATTTGTAATAGTTTTTGGACAACAATAGAGCTCTATATCCAGCCAGAATAAAATGTTGCCACTTTTTGCACTTTTCTGCAAACAATGGATACAAATTTGTACATATACATAACATATCAACATTCCTACAATAAGTATCACATCGTATTCAAATGACATGTATATGAGCTGAGGGAATGGTGTCACAGCCAGGTGAAATGGCTTCCGTGCCAACTACTGTTAGAGGCTACATTTCAACATTTCTAAGTGTGAAACCACCAGATATTTTCAAGCAGACAGGACATTGTTTTAAGTCGTGCTTGTGGTAACAAACAGACTTTGATGGTGAGATGTCGGGACATGGTCATTATTGTGGTGACAGAACCAGGTAAGCCAAACATGACCTTTTCCTCACCCTGTCCACGTGGCTTTTGTGCTAAAAACCAAATCAGATAAGCAAATAAGCACAACATTGTCACAACATGAAATTGAAAATTGAACCTCAAGAGACCTAAAATTTCAACATATATCAACTAGCTATAGAAAGAAATACGATATATCAAGCCTTTGGTGCTCAGACAATATGAGTAGGATCTTTTCATTGTTTGTTTTGCTCTATTCACTCCTGATGAACATAGAACACAGAATATTTCCAGTCGTATTCTCTATACACTTAGAGATGTTTTACCAAAAGCTATAAAAGCTTCACTTAGTTTATACAAAAGTTTTGGTGCAACATTGTAATCACCTTTTTCTTTAACTCTACTTTTGCAGTTCTTGTATATTTACTCTACATCTGTTACTCCATAGTCCATGTAGCCTACATTGGTGAGATCCCATTTGTCAACATTCTACTACTGTTACTATGTCTGGTCTGCACATACTGTACACTGCTTGTCTAGCTATTGAAATAAACTTGAGGACTTTATAGGAGTGGATGAAGTATTTGGTAACTGCCGAAAAGAGGTCTAAGGCTATTTAATTTTATTTTGTAGTATTAGTTAATACTGCAAAATAGAGTTTCAGGAACTGAAGGAGGAATAATTTATATTATCTTGGATAATGTTTCATAAATTTCTTGATTAATCTCTTTTTCTGTTGTTGTCCTGTGAAAACTTGCTGCATCCCTTCACAGCTGAATTGCATTTAAACCTCTGCTCAGAGAATAATTTCATAATTCATATTTCATGATGGAAATATTTATCAAAATTTATCAAATCTATGTTTTAATAACACAATCAGATGTCCTGATAAAATGACATGCACTTTGTAATTGACTGCAAACATCGGCACAGCTTCCCTGTGGATTTGAGAAAAAAAGTAGTGCCCCAGCATCCAGTAACACTTTAACAACACTGACATTTTACTTCATCTTCATTTCTATTGTTTTCTTTTGATTCAGTCATGTAAAAATGTCAGTACATGAATTGTTTGTTTCCACCTGTTGAATATTTAGGCCAAAGTGAATGAGACAGTAAAATGTGGGCGCTAGGACCCGGCAGGCTCACATCACTTCAGGTTAAATGCCAAATGCGTAGCCTCAATACACACACACGGTGCTGCCTTCACGTGATGCAAGAATTATAAGTTTCATATACTGTTTTTTCCTCTAATTTTGGTGAGTGAGAATTTTAAATTGGCCTAATCAACCAATATACAACTTACTTTTTTTTTTTTTTTAATGTTTTAGTTCTTTTGCTGTTGCAAGCTGCAGTTTGTTATTCTGTAAGTAGTGGCAGGACTGTAACTTTAATCGTACTAACCAAAGCAGGAGTAATACCTAATACTAGTATTAAATTATTAGATGGACATGGAGCTGGCAGTAATGAAATACAATTAATTTAAATGGTAAAACACAACGAACTGTAGAGAGATCATTTAAAACTAATGTATAGGCAGTTACAACATTGGAAACATTCTCTTTACAAAAAACAAACAAAAATCTAAACTCAACTAATTTTGAAATATTGACAAGACGTAGCATAACATTGGGTAAGTAACCTGGCAAATCTATTTATCTGTCTCTGCTCTTTATGCTTTTGAGCTAACCTTCCCCTGCTTGTGGCTTTGGCGGCACAGTGTTGGTCTTCTCATCTAACTGAGAGATAAATTAATGAGCTTATGTTTCTAAAAGTGTCTATTCGTTTAGTGTTACCTTAACTAAGATGTCAAAATTAGTGTAGCTAACTCAGGAAACTAGCTAGGTTACAGTGTTCTTTAGACGCAGCCTACTGTGGCGGGCAAATATATAAATGCTAACGAAAAAAATTACTCCATTTTGTACAGCGTAGCCTTAAAGGATAGTTCTCTACATTTATACAGGGAACGCTTTAACACTCAAGATGAAATTGTTTTTAAAAAAAAACAAAAAAAAAAAACATAAGTACTTGTAGTGTAGTGCTAACAGGGTTAAATCAACAGAGGCACACGGTAGCACCTGTTTGCTAACAACTGACAAAACCTACTTTCCGAGGAGTCCCTGAAAGCGGCAGGAGCGTCAACCCTCCACCCCTCGAGGAAGCCGAGCGACATCCATCAGACTCGCTGCGCTCTCGGAGCTTCACTCCTTCGCCCCTCCGCCTGCACCCTCTCCCAAACACTCCGCCGGGCCGCCACACCGAAGCTCCGGGCAGGTTTGGTGCATCTCTGCGCGGATTCTCCTCTCCATCAGGACCGTGGGAGAGATGCGACGTCTCGGAGGAGGAGGAGGAGACGAACTGGCCAGGCAGCAGCAGCAGCAGCAGCAGCAGCAGACACCTGAGGGGAGGATCTGAGTTTGTTTCTGTAACGTCAAAGAAAGGTAAGTGCAAAAGAGAGAGAAAAGACAGGAAACGTTCCCGGGACATGCTCCGGGCTCGGCTCGGCTCGTGTCTGCTCGCAGACGGTTGTTTGCTTGTTGTTTACTGGTGCGTTTCCGCGTCGTCTCCAGCATCAGAGGGAAGGCTGGCGGTATGAGTCATAGCCCGGCGCAGGGCTGCTGGAGGATCTGCCGAGGAGCAAAGTGTCTGCAGCCTCCGAGCACACAGTCCTCGATCACATCAGCCGCTGCACACGCAAAGCGCTGCTGCACCTCCCTTATGTTTAGGCAAATGACTGCGCACAGTGTGTGTGTGTACGTGTGTGAACATGATCTGTCATGCTTTTTGCTCTCTAGAGTTGGTTTGTAGTGTGTGTGTGTGTGTGTGTGTGTGTGTGTGTGTGTGTGTGTGTGAGAGAGAGTGTGTGAACATGATCTGTCATGCTTTTTGCTCTCTAGAGTTGGTTTAGAGTGTGTGTGTGTGTGTGTGTGTGTGTGTGTGTGTGTGTGTGTGTGCATGCGCGTGTGTATGTTGCACAATTCTTCACCTGGTCTAAGTGCATGAAATCCATCAGGTTTTTCACAACATTCTGTCATACCTGCTAGGTGGATCTGTTCTGATGGCCTCTGTGGGGTCCTTTGGTTCACTTTGGCCTAACTAATGGCAATGTGTTAGGCGGTGGTGTGTGTGTGTGTGTGTCCAACTTTGTGTCAGCAGTTTGTGTTTCACAGTTTTATTTCCACATGTCAGTGCAACCGTGCACCCTGCTCCATAAAGACGTGTGTTGTTGTGGAGTGTTCTGCACAGAGCCCCGACCTCGACCTTAGCCCCAGAACTCCGTGATCACCCAGCATCAGTGTTAGACCTCAGTAAAGCTCCTGAGGTGGAGTGAGAGCAAATCCCCGCAGTCAGGTTCTAAAACGTGGCGTAGAGTCTGAAATAAAAAAAGCTGGAGGATGTTATAGCTGCACGTTAAAGGATCAGTTCACCCAAAATGAAAAGTTCAGTCATTGTCTGCATGACCCCATGCTGATAGAAAGTTGGGTGAAGTTTTGGAGTGCACAAAACATTTCCGGAGCTTCACAGCAAAACGGCGTTGCAGCATTCTCCTAAACAGCTGGAGGAGACTGGGACTTGTTTTGGTACGTAAAACAGAAGTTCGGTGTCATCAAAGTATCTGGAAGCCTTGAGATCCCATGCTTATTTGAAAAGAATGAAAGTTTCAAAAGTCTGCATTTGTATCTGTAACAACTTTTTTGCATTGAATTGTTTTTCTATACTTCAATTTTTACTCTTCATACCCTGCACATCAATACGCTTAGCTGCCAACAAAATAACGTCATGTTTTAAACATGTTCCTGAATTCATCAAATGATAAAAGCTGATTTGTATTTTAATGTCACGCCAAAAAACAGTCTTGTTAAAGCTGAGTAACCGTTATGGTCTGAGTTGAACTCTATACAGTGGCAGTATCTGTGATGAGAAATGAGGGACCCAACTGCACATTTTTATTTTAATCAAAAGATTGTGCAGTTGATGAATTTCATGAATGAAAAAAAAAAGCATATTTGAAAATGAATAAACTGAGAAAAGCTTCTATGGAATGGGGGTTGGGCGATTCGATCAAAATCCTCTTTAATGCTCAATAGAGACGTAGGTAGAGATGGATGGATAGATGGTGGTGCATTACCACCACCTACCGTGGCTCATGAGATAATGTGACAATCACAATACCACTCAAGAACTCTGAAAAACTCCTGAGAAACAGAGTTGTCTTTTCACACATGTAATAGAAAAGTGTTTTTATCAGACATGTTCTCACCTATAGGAAATATGCATTGTGGTTTAGACGAGGACAGGCGTCACGCCTGCCTGATTTGTTGACTTCCTCAGACTGTGTTTGGTCATTTTCCCTCGGTTGTTGCGCTGCGTCTACCATTGGTGAGTAGGCAGTGGCTGTTTGATTTCCTGCCTTTCTCGATCTGCTCTGTCTTGAGGCAGCTTCTGTCTTCTTCTGTCAAAAATAGACTGGGTGGGTATTCCCCACAGAGCCCAGCGGAGAGACACTTCTGGGAACCTTGTGAATGTGTGGTGGTACACTTTGTGGGACCATGAACATTGTTTAGAATGGCTGCGCTCAGCTCCGGTGGCCAGAACGCAAAAATCTGCAGGAGGTGTGGGTGTATGTATTTGTATTTATACATGTATTTGGACGTGTTTGAGATACCAACGACAGAGTAGAAAAGCAGTATACTGACAAGCTGAATAGAGAAGAAAACAGCTACTGTGCAAAGTCAAAAAACATCCATTGGTCACCATCCACAGGGCGGCTGTGGCTCAGGGGTAGAGCCAGCATCTTGTTATCGGAAGGTTGCTGGTTTGATTCCCCTGGTCTGCATGTCTGAGTGTCCTTGTGGCTCTGCATGTCTGAGTGTCCTTGGGCAAGACACTGAACCCCAAACTGCTCCTGATGAGGTGGAAACAACACCTGTGGAACATTAGTCACACAGCAGGAAGACTAATGCATTGAAAAACGATGAACATTATCAACTAAACTGTCTGAGTATTGACGTCCCACTGCTTTGGCCCAGTTCTTGTTCTCACTGTCCACACATCAGTCACCTGGACTCCTCTGACACACAAGGAAAGTCTGAATGGTATTGACGGGAGATGAATGTGAGGCTCTTCTCTTAAATTGTGCTAATCTGGAGAGGAAGCATCGCAGTAGGGAGTGATGTATGAAAAGAAAACATAGTTTATCGTATCTGTTTAGAGCGCATCGTCAGAATCTCAATAATCTGTATTTGGTGACAGAAATCTTTACGTCTGTGTAGGATTTTTCAGCGTCTCCCACAAATCAAATATCACAAATGGACAATTGTTTTTAAATCCACCTTACGCCGTTTCACCTAGTGTCTCATGAATGAGAGATAATAGTTCAGTCACACACACACAAACACACACACATGAGCAGCTCCTCTGCCACAGTGACAGTAATGAGTGTCTCTCTCCGTCCCATAGGCCGACTCCGGTATTTGTTGACTCATAAATCAGTTTGTAAACAAAGACGGAAGGAGCAGAGGTAATTAGTGGAAGCAGCCTTTATTGGTTCGGTAATGCACTCGACGTCTCCCCCGCGATGCTGGCAGCTTTATTGTCTCACATCTCCAGCATCAAATCCAAGTTGATTCCTCGCTGATGGACTCGTAATGGAAATCACAGATTACATGTGGCTCGTGGGTTTGTTATCACTGCCGGTATTAATATTATTATTATTATTACACACTGAAGGCCCCAGCTTTCTCAGAATCGCTATTCATTTGTCAGGATTTCATAAAAAGACAAATTAATCAGTAGAAACAAGGAAGCCGTGGCTGCAGGGGACGCACGTGGCGGCGCCCGAACGTTTGTCTCTTTCAAACCCGAGCGATGTGTCCTCGTGACTTTTCATCACAGGCTGTCGGAGAAGTCTTTAGATTTGACTCTTTCACCTGAATGTTTGCGCATTATATTGTTAGGAAACGCTCTGCTCATAACAGCTGAGGCTAAGCGGATCCTACAGGCAGACCCTGCAGGGAGACACTCTGGGCGCTGACACTTCCCGTCACATTAATTGAAACTACTGGCTGCTGCCTGATTTGCATTTTTCATTTGCTCACACGGCTGCATACACATCGCACACGGGTAACCTGGTTATGGATGTCCCAAACAAACGCCTCACATTGGTAAGACTCCAAACATAAGCTACGCCAGCCTGCCATGAGCGCCGCTGTGTCATCAGTGAGTTAATCAAAAGATGCGATGAAACAATGAACTGGTGGAAAATTAGAGGGAGAGTAATTGATGTCCACAGCATGGAGATGAGGGGATCGATACGTGTTAATACGTATTGGCAAAAATCCAGACGTTTCCTCTCAGCTCTCAGAACTGCCCCACTGTGCTCTGTTGTCGCTTTGAAGAGAGCGAGAGTCACCCACGGAGACACGCAATTTAAAAAAAATAAAATAAAATAAAAAATAGGCCAGTTTCAGTTGATTCAAAACTTCCAAAAATGTTGTCCATTAATGCAGGAAATAACGCACATTACTCTTAAGCTGGTGCATGGCTAGAGGTACTATACAGTAGGTATAAAACTGTCAAATCCAGATAGTAAGACGACAAATTACATGTAGTAATTGTGCGTAAGAGGTTGGGAGTACTAAGTATAGAGTGCTATATGTTGGCCCAGCTCACTGAGTCTGGAGGTACCATCATTATTGCTGTTGAGCTGTGCAGTAGCTGTGGAGAGGATCACATATTAATGTGGGGGCTCAGAACCTCTGCACCTACAGCATCGTCTCAGGAAAGGCTGTGAAGGGGGCGGGACGTGTCACTGAGGACTCTGTCGGCTGTTATCTTTACTGCTTTTATATGATGTTTTAAGAGCTGGTCAGCTTCCTTTGGACAGTTTTGGCTTTTCTCCTCAGAGACATGGAAACAATTTGTCGGACGTCATGCGCTTCAGACTACAAATAAAACTCGGAGCAGTGCTATGCTTCGACAGCGTGCGTCACAAAGTGAACGTGCAGGCTCAGGCGTCTGACGCTCAGAAGTTTGCACGAGCGTTGCGTAAAACCCAGTATGGTAATGGCATGACAAGCGCACGTATCCTGTGCAAAATCACATATTAACATGCTATTCAAGGCCGTCTGACGGGAAAGCCACAAAACATGATCCTGTTTCACCAAAATCACTGATAGTTGGTACTATGTGTAATGGTAAATCTGCATGCGCTTTAATATACAGACTCTGAACCCTACATGAACGCGTGCAGCAGTGGATCGTGGCGTGTAAACATCCCTTTTTTGCATCAATTTCAGTGACATTCTGCTCGCTCTATGGCTGCTTTTGTCAGAATGTTGGTAGGTAGAAGAGTCAGTCTAAATCCCACACAGACCTTTATACGGAGATTCACACTGACATTCTCTTTCAAATACTATTATTGGACACTAGACAGGCTATCTTATGATAATGTCATCAGAAACACAGACCGTCTGAAACCTGGATCATGTCAGTCCCGTACATCTCTCTGCCTGCCACCTCGTCCTCCTCCACAGGCCTCCTGAGTGATAGCAGTCCGACTGAGATTACAATAACGTGGAGTCACAGACCGACGATTTGTACACGTTCAGGCCTGTAGACCTCTCGTGCCATTGTCATTTAGTTTTTATGAGGCATATCGGCAGTTTCCATGGTAATGTTTGAACATCCAGTTCATCCAGAGAGAGTCAGAGCCCGTGAGAATACAGTTTTGATATTTCGCTGCGATGATTCTCTTTGACCTTTTAACTCTGGGACGGCTCTCCCTAACCACCGTGCCCTTTTCTTCTCGCTCTCTGTCTGTCTCTGTCTCCTGTCACTGCCTCTGTCTCCTCCTCCTGCCACCCACACGCAGTGTATTGACCAGGACCAGCAGGATCCACCCAGCCCAAGATGATTAATGCATAAATAAGATTTCCACCTCAAGCGGGCTTTCCCGATAAACTGTCAGCAAAGTGAGGTTTTAGCGATACGAGCCTTTCTTGGCAGCAATAATCTGGTTGATTTAAAGCTCAGTAGCAGATTGGAGCCAACCCCTCTTCTTCTTCTTCTTTTTTTCCCCCCCTCACAGAGCTAATGAACTAAATTACAAACCAGAGATGCTTTGAATAAATGCATGTCAGTACAAACTCAGTGACCTGTCGGAGCTGAGCGTTTTCCATCAAAACACCCTCATTTTGATTCACCGTGAACGACACAAAAACTGTTCTCTGTGAATCAAAGATGTTGTACGTTCATTTGCTCACACTGTTATTGTAATCTTAAATACTATATAGCTTCATACAGCTGGATCCTGTGCGCTTACCACACTGACTGCCAGACTACAACCTTTAACTAGAGACAGTTTTTCTCAAGAGCAACAAATTACACTTGGCACTTCAACTCATGCTAAATCAGCTACGATCAATATTCTTCTATCTTATTAATAATGGATCAAATGAGCACACGTGTGTGATAGAACTCGTTTGTAGTAATGAGCCCACTGAGAATTCTGCAGTTCACTCTGCTCTGAGGAGCTTCATAGTGTCTTTCAGCTCACAGTTTTGGTTCTCTGGCTGCAGCGTTTTCTGTTTTGGTTCCCTCTCATCGCTCTCATCGGCATTGTTTCTGTTTTCAGTGAAAGAGCTCTGATGAACCCAGTGCACAGCACCAAGAGACAGAGACACATCAGTAGTTGGTGGTGACCAAAAGGAGAGTGAATGTTAGACGTCAGGTGGACACCAGCTGGAGGCTGTTGTTGCTCTGTATGTCCTGAGCTGTTTGCTAACAAGTTTGTGCTTTTAGCTCGTGTCTGCTCCCCCCAAGTGGCCAAAAAAAAAAAAATGTTAATGCTCGGTTTGAAAAGGAGCTAAAACAACTGGTCACTGAATTGTTTGTTGGAGAAATAATCAACCGCAATTTAGAGTTTAAGGATGTAACATTTCTGCATTGAAATGGCTAGACCTTTGTTCTGTATTTACTCGAGCTGTGCACTTGCATTGTCCGGAATATTTAAAACGAAGTTCAAACCAGAGTAATACCAGTTACAGTAACAGTGTGTTTTACTTGGTCGCCTGCGTCAGAGAGAGAGGAGGGAGCGTGACTCAACATCACGTGAATACAACTGTGAGACATTTTCTCTCTCATTAGCATCTCTGCATGTCAAAGAAGTTGGAAAATCTGAAAATCAATTTATTGATATATCCTTATATATATATATATATATATATATATATATCCTATATATCCTTGTACCATATAGACATGATGAGTGGGACATACTGTGTCTTCTCAAAGCAGCTGCATAACTGCACCGCAGTGCTATGTGTTGTGTACAGCAGACGTATGATCGTATTATTGCCAGGCGACGAGCCCGTCAACATGCAGGTGACTTTTACTAGTGAACGTCCGTGAAATGTTACAATCGGTGTAGCTCACTGACATCCATGGCGACTGTAGCGGATGATTTTGTTAAGGTCCACTGCACCATTCCCCTTAAACCCTCCATATTTTATAATTATCAACACTGAACAGACTGTGCGTTGTAATAATGCTTACGTTCATTGGTTCGTTTGAAAACATAAATGCTGACACAACAATCTGATAATCAAAATGAATTGCAACCATATTTGTAACCAGTCCAGTGCTGCGTATCATTCTAAGCTCTCTGTAGCGTTTACAGTGTCTTTTGGTGTGAGGATGGAGACGCTGTGACACATTCAGGTTAACGATTTGATCTCGAGTGTGTCGCTCTTTCCAGCCAGTCAGTACGTATAATTTACAGCCCGATAAACAGAGGAGGGACTGAGGGAGCGAGGGGATGTAAACGACTTAATATGAGAACGACTGACAGCAACATAGACGCAGAATCACAGACTCACAGGCAGACAGGTATTCAGCCATTGAGATGGAATCCAACAAATCTAAATTGCATTTTTATGGCGAGCTCAAATAAATAGTTCATTGTTGCAGCAAGAGAATGCTCACAACAGTGCTCACGACTTTTACCCTCTTCAGAATTAACTTGGAGGCAAGCGCGATTGCATATTAAGCCACTGATGCTGTCACAAACAAATTCGCTCGGAGCCGTGTGAACAAATGCAAAAACACGGCCACTTAAAAATCTTTCAACCTGAGTGATAAAGTCAAGCATATTCTGGGTAAATAAATGCAGCGGTCAAAGAATTAGTCCTGAGGTCATTGTCATGTGAATGAAATCAGAACATTTTCTAATTTTCTCTGGAAAGCCAGTGGCATAGTGACAAACTCAAAAGCTGTTTGGTAGGAAGTCATAGGGGATGGCTGAGTCAAGGACGAGCCTGACTGACTCAGCAGAGTTGTTCACATCTTGTCTTCAAACAGCACTCAATGCTGGTTTGACTGAGGGCTGCAACAGATGATCAGTTTAATCATCAGTTATTGTGCAGATCATTTTCACAATTAATTGACTAATTGTTTGACGGTGTAGTGCAGTGTTATTTCAGTCCTGGTCCCTATAGAGCCCCCTACCCTCCATGTTTCAGATGTTTCCCTGCTCAAATAGTCATCTCTTCATCAATGACTCTTTCAATTGAATCAGGTATGTTGGAGCAGGGAAACATGCAGGGCAGGGTGCCCCATCCATCTATCATCCATCCATCCATCCATAGCCCATCCACATTGGAATATGGCGGGGTACAGCCTGGATAAGTTGCCAGTTCATCACACAACCATTCACACTCACAGTCCCGCCTAGACAATAATTTAAGAGTCCCCGATTAACCTAACTTTTTGCGTGTCTTTGGATTGGAGGAAGCCAGAGTACCCTGAGAAATCCCAAGCAGGTGAGGGGAGAAGTTGCAAACTCTGCACAGAAAGGCCCTGCCTGGTCTTGAACCGAGGTCCTTCTTGCTGTGGAGCAATGGTGATGGGCAGGGTGCCCAAAGGATGCGAAAACATTGGCATTAAAAGGCTCGGATGTCATGAAGTTGCTTCTTTTGTCCAAGCAACAGAAAAGCAGCAAATCCTTACATTTAAGAAGCTGGACACAACATGTTTGACATTTTTGATTGAAAATGGACTGAAATGATTATTCTTTACTAATTATTAGTAAAGAAGATGACACATTTTTTAATTGATTAATTGGCAAACAATATTGCCTTGCCAATGGGGTCCATTTTTAGATAAAATAAGTTTTAATTTGACTGCGTCTGTCTCCTTGGCTCTATGTGGACATTGGTCTGGGGGTCCCCCACTTGGTAACTCAGATGGTATAAAATGTCTTCCAGCTATCTTTCCATTATATTGGACACCATGCATGAAAGGGATGTATTGATTCAAATATATCTTTGACATTTTTGTGTTAGGGTTAATTACTTGGAACTTGGTGGCTGTTGATGCAGATTTACCAGCAAGAAGCTGATTTAATTCACAATGGCCACGCCAAGTGTATTTATCAGTCTAGATCCAAAAATGCATTCCTGAAAGTTTGTTACGCCACAGAGAGAGACAGAGTCTGTGATGGAGAAATGGACTGCATGTCAGAATGAGAACAGAACTCTGGGTAGGACTGTGGGATCAATAATAAAGACTGTTCTTCTGGACAGTAAATCAGCTCGGCAGTACATTCTCTCCCCTCAGCTGCCACTTTTATCCTCACTCATAAATACCCCGATTACTTCTGACTTCTTCTCATGACAGGCAACTTCTCACAGTGTAGTGCTGTTTTAATGATGGAGGCTTACTTTGATTTATAAACCGCAGAGGCTCACTGTCCTCTGAGGTCTGTAAGATGGATAGATGCTGTTTCCCCATCCTCATGTTGTGGTCTCCAAAGGTCAAATCAGGCAACAGGACGCGTCTCAACTGAACAACATGAAACTGTCTCATTGTGAACAAATTGAGGGTTTGTCAAACAAATGAATAACATTTTGTTTGCCTGTTTAATTGTTGTATGTTGACTGCTTGAGCATATGAGCCAGTTGCTAGAGTTCAAGTCAGACACATTGTACACTAAAGGGATTGAATATCTGCTCTCTTCCTTATTGACAAGAACTTTTTATTTATAATGAACAGACTGAAATGTAATTGTTGTAGACAGATGAATCCTGCATGCTTGCTTGCAGCCTTGTCTCAGTCCAGACAGATCAGGATCAGGGAACCACTCATAAATGGTTTTACCATTAAAACAACTGTATTCAGTGAATGCACAGAAGAAGGATTCTGTTAAAAACAATATTGGTGCAGAAGGAGAAGGTAAAGTTTTCTAATGGCCTGGACCAATCAGAGAAATTCCTGTCTAATACTATCTGTGTTTATTGAGCTTAAAAACAGTTCATGGGGACCGCTGAAAGCCAGGCTTAAGTGATGGTATTTGACATCCAAGGAGCAGTAGATTTAACAATCAGCTTGCTTCCTACACCTTTGATACAACTCAAGTTGGACTGAGAATAAATTATTTTCCACTGACAGGATGACAGGAGGGATATACATTTGTTGGACTCCAACACATTTTTCTTGTAATAATGGGACGATGGAAACGGTGAAGTTGGCCTTCTTAGTTAATTGCTGACTGAGGTAATAGTCATTCTGAGATTTGATAGATAGATTTGGAGTTACTCATAAAACAACATAATTCATTGTTTCTAAAATAAAATGACCGCTGCAGTGCACCAGTAACTTTGTACTAGACAGACAGGAAATATCTTAGTCAGGTTTAGGAAAACATCTTGGTTTGGGTTAAAATGATAGATTAGGGTTAGGTACATTGAGTTACAAACATACATGTACATATCAGCAGTTATGTTTTATTTATAAGTTTAAAAAAAGTCAATGTTGTCTTTTGGTTTCACAATGGATATAAGCAGCGCTGATATGGTCATGTTGTGTAGGTTCTGCTGTATTAATGAAAGACAGGATCCTGGTCATTTTATCAGTTAGCCTCCAGTTTTAAATGGCAATCTTATGCTTTCTTCCTGTGGTTATTAATACCATATGAATGCAGATAAATGATTTATGTTAAATACTCATCTTCACATTTCGCACCCTTCCAGTGAGAATTTCCATTGAAAATCTTTGAGTTCTGGACAGTTCGTTGGACAATACAAGACAAATGTTGACATCACATTGTGCGCGAGGGAATTGTGTTCTTCTTTGTGATGTTTCATAGACTAGTGATGAATCAACTAACAAATTGGCAGATGAATCGATAATGAAAACAACCATCAGCTCGAATCCAAAGATGTGGTGTCCCAGGCCTCAGTATGGTCTTTTGATACAGCTAATGAAAGAACGCAAGTTAGTGAGTGGTAAAAACTCCAATCACACGGGTCCTTCTTCTGTTTGTATGTAACAAGTTGTTGATCCTTGTCACCGACAATGTGATTAAAGTCTTGACAGAGAAGATGAAACCATCTGATCGACCAGGGAACCAGAGAGCTGAATTTTTTTTTTTTTTTTAGCTAAAGTGACCATGAATTAATAAACTGCAGTAATGAGCTCTATGTGTCACTGCCAAGTATGCACCAGGGGACTAAACACAAGCTGTACTTGTTTGTCTCTTCCTCCAAGCTTTGGTTCATTTTCCCTCGTTGCATCTTTCCGTCTTTCATGTGCCTTCCTTTTCTGCCAGAAAGTCGCAGGATGAATGATCCCTCCACTTCCCCTTTTCCCTCTGTTCTGTCTTCATTTCTACCTGTACGACTCCGTCTTTGACACGTGGGCTATGTCTCTCTGTGTTTGCGGGATGAAAACAATTTCTCTCCTTCCCTTTCTTTTGCCGGCTTTGACAGATGTCTTTTAAATAGATGTGGGCACGTGGAAGCGGAATATTGGTGCAACAGTTGTAATGTCCTCTGGCTGTGGGGGAAACCTTGACATTTCGATTTTTCTGCACAGTATATCTCTTTAGATTTACCAGCCGCTCTCTCCACTCTTGACAGGCGGGAGGGCAGAGTGATCCTCTTATTAAACGGCATAGACATTTCTCTCGTTGCTACGCCGAGGGAGGACAATGTATGTGTTTTAGTATTACTGAGGGACAGTTCTTCAGAAGTGGATTCATGTTTCTTTTGCCACCGAGCTTAATGAGCCTGGCTGAAGAAAACTGGCACGGAATCTGAAATTTCACTTATCCAAGAATTGTTGATGAGGGTTCTCAGTCATCCAGGTCGTGGTGATTCTAAGTGCTGTATCGTAGGCAATTGGACTTGTTTCAGTTTCTTGAAGACGTCTCACCTCTCATCCAAGAGGCCCCTTCAGTTCTGAGTAACTGGAGGGGAGTTGCAGGCTTTTAAACTCTGTGTGGGAGTGTCCTTTCAGAGTCTTTAATGTCACGCGTGAGCTCTGAGTTTCAGCATCGTTAGGACCACTATCCAAGAATTGGATTTGCAACTGAACTTTGTCCTCAGTCAACAACTCAAACTCAGAGACCTTAAGAGAGTGATGTGTTTTTAATTTCACAACGTGCTTGATTTGAACACACAGGACTCAACACAACACCAGACGATGTTAACACTTACAGGGTTGAAGGTTTAAAATCCTGGAGCAAGAGAGTAATGTTGGTGGGGTTTGGAAGCGTAGTGCTCTTAAGCAAAGACCGACAGGATTGAATGTTCAAATGTGCACGGCAAGCACTAACAGTGCCAGGTGTGGAAGTTCTTACCCTACCTAGAGTAAGGCACTGAAATTGCCAGGAAATTTGAAGTCCAGTTCCTGAGAAAAAGGCACCAAGACTGCAGTGGTTGTTTTATGCTCCAAAACAAGGCAGAAACTCTCTGGAACGAGGCACTGACGTTGTTGTAGATAGATATAGAGCTTTCCAAATCAAGCCACTAACACCAGCAGGGTCAGAGCTTCAGTTCCCTGAAATAAATAGCTTACATCACTAGGGTGGGGAGAGACATTATTTCAAGAGAGCCATGGACACCACTGAGATTTAAGGTTCATTTCAGTTCCCTAGAGCAAGGCATTTACACTAGCAGGATGGGTGGTTCAGTTCCATCCCACGCCAGAGCAACCAGTCCCCCTCTTACAAGTAGATGTGACCACTGATGCTTAAAAGATAAGTTTGTTAGTGAACTGTCTTACTGACAAAGGATAGATCAGTGACATTTTCAGTAAATTCATAACTTATGTCAAATTAAAGAACTGAATGTAAAATTTGAGGATTTACTTTTCTGTCCTGCTCTTCTTCAGGTCTTGCACTAGTTGGTTAGGCAAAAAAAAAAAACACTTTTAGAAAACACTTTCTGCTTTAGGAGCTTGTGACAAGCATTTGTTCATCCCCTTGTAAATCATTATGTGGACCAAACTTGTCCAAATTACTCTCACACTGACAATATTTTATTAATACTTGAATGTTGCTTGGACGTATTTATCTGTCTGGGGCAGATATGCATACAGATATTTTAGAATGATAATATTCAGTTAAAGACGCATCAGCCAGTATTCCTTTCAAAACACAGTATCTTTCATATGGCTGAACTCAGTCAGAACTGTACATATACATATATATGTGTGTGCACGTATGTGTATGTGTGTATATATATATTTATATATATATTTATATATATATATATATATATATATATATATATATATATATATTATTATTATTATTATTATTATTATATTATATATATATATATATATATATATATATATATATATATATATATATATATATATATATATATATATATATACACACACACACACATATGTGTGTATATATTCATAGTTGGTATACCATCCCTGTAATTTAATCAGAATTTTAAAAAAAATGTGGATTCAAACGTGAACCTGACTCAGAAGTATTTCATTCTTTTTATTTGAGCACAACCCTGTCAGACTTCTCTTCTTGCAATCATCTTTTCATGCTACTTGTGTTGATCCCTCGTTCCCTCTGTTTTGCTGTGAGGAGTTAGCTTGATGTGCGTCAGAAGTCTCTGTGCGGCTCATTGTCGGGGCGGCTTCAAGGGAAACTGCTACAGGCAAACCCAAAGAGAGTTTAGCGAGAGAGGGGTAGAAAGAGAGACGCAGCAGGAGACGAGAGGCAGGGATGAGTGAGATTCAAAGAGAAAGAGGGGAACGGGGACGGAGATACGGTAAAAAGATGGGATGAGAGGAATATGTGAGGTTTGATGTTGAAATACTCGGCAAATGGAAAGTCAAAGAGTCTGGAAGAACAAACACAACCACTTTACACATCCAGTCACATTAAGCCAAATCCAAAACCCCGATTGTGTGACAGTGAGCCAGGATGACCAGTAACATGGCCCTGAAACTGAGGCAGCTGAAGAGAATTCAGCCGTTGCTAATTTCATTCATCACATCTCTTCTTTATCTACTGTAACCAGGAGCGCCATATAAGGGGGAAAAGTTAGGACAATTCCAAGGACCCCTGACTGACAGGGGTCCCTAAAAATAGGTAAAAACTGATATAAAATTATTAAACCAGCCACATATATGTATTTTTTCACCCCAAATCCAGTGCCACCACCTGTGACCTGTGTATGGTTGTGGAGATAAATTAGATCTGCATACAGGACTATAGGGGAGACAGTGAGCAGTAACCAACTAACTGTCATGTTGTTCTTTTCACAGATATGGAAAAGTCATTGAAAGTCATTTTATATATAACGACATCAAATGTTTTTGCCGGCCTATACAAGGGCCCAATTAGATTCCTTTTCATGGAGCCCAAAATCCCTGGCAGCGCCCCTAACTGTAGGGTGTCAAAATGTCCACTGAGGAATAAGTTTATTGCCCACAATAGTCTCATGCTACCAGACATATTCAAAAGTGATACACCAGTGAATAGTAAAGTGTAGCAAAGTGTAGTATAAAAAAGCTATTTACAGAATAATAGTAATGTAGATGAGCTGGCTCCGTCAGCTACCTTGAGTCACCACAGTCTGGTGTGATGTGTGCCTGCTGCAGTGTTTTGGGACTATTGTGAGTGGAGGTGGCTAGCTAGCTTGATCTGACTAAGTGGAAGCCTGCAGTCTACATAACGGTTAGACTGAAATTTGTTGTTGATGATGACACTGAGAATGGAAATGATGGTGACGATAGGACCTCCGTGTACATTAAACGTGTTCCCTCACTGTCTCATGAAGTTTGGGGAGAGCAGTTTTGTCGTGCTCTTTCGCATGATGCGTCTTCAAGTGATTTATAACGTTGCTGGTGCTGAAACACTCGCGCCACCCCTCGAGATTACAGCCTTGCATACTGAACATGTCAGTGTCTTACTGGCAGGGTTTAGCCTGTTTAGCTCTGCTTAACGGCCATATTTCTGATCCTGATATAAGAATCAGAATAACGCTCAATGGATATGAACCTATTGACCGAACCATCCGTTCCCTGACTCTTTATACTGCTCAGTCTTACTTCCTCCTTTACTGCCATGATAATTACTACAGCCACTAGAGGTCTCCATCTAACAAGAAATGTCAACATGGTTCATTGTTAGCCATTTTCACACTTCACCTGTATGTCTGTTTTCTGATGAGGATGAGCTGATGTAGGCAGAGAACAGTTAACATGTACATTTATTATAAAGGTTTTCTCAGCATGCTGACAGGAAACTCAATTTGGATGCATTAAGTTTACTACAAAATGTATCTGATAATGCAGATTAGTTATATGTGACTGTGTTTTTCAGGGACAGGCTTTCTTTTTAAGGGGGGAATATAGCCCATGTCACAAGTGTTTTCCAGACATACTGAAATCTCATCACAAGACGCAAACACTTGAGAGCAGAAGCGTTGATGAATCAGAAGACAATAAGGTGTAACCACAGTGTTTTCTTGCTTTTACTGGCGTCTGCATATGCTGAAACAAAAAAGCTGCTGCGAGTATAAACCTTACATGTGATGCACAGCCAGGGAGGAGGGAGGTTTAATGCTGGAGGAAAGGGGAGTGACAAAGATGAGAGAGAGAGAGAAGTAAGAGGAAAGAAGCAGAGAGATGGAGGAAGGGCTAGTTGCTTGGTGACAGAGGCAGAAGGAGAGGAAGGAGAGAGAAGGTGAAGAAAGGAGAGAAAACGAGGAGGAGGAGGAGGAGGAGGAGGAGGAGGAGGAGGAGGAGGAGAGGTGTGGAGTTGTTTTCCAAGTGCAAAGAGTTAGTGGTCACGATGCTACTGCCATCCCTCCCACTGTGCTCACTCAGAAGATGAAGAAGACTGTTGGCTCGCAGCTTCTACATGTTGTGTCCCAGTGAATGTTTTATGATTTTAATTGCTGTGACGAGGATGCAGCCCGAAATCAGATTCTTGGCATTCTCCGACCGCAGTCTGATAGCTTTTTTTTTTTTGCAAAGGCTGGCTCGGGAATGGGAATCCAACTTTATCTAACTAAATCATCACAGACGTCACCATCAGATCAATCTCTGAGGCCCCAGTGTTCCGTTCCAACAAGACAGACGCCACATCAAGTGAGAAAGATCATCCAAACAGTTCGATTGAGAGCTCCACGGATGGTAATCTTCTGTGTTATGAATGAATCAAATGACTTCTGATAAACGGAGCAGCAGGCTGATCTGAAGTCCTAGCTTGATGGCTAATTGGCCATAATTTTAAAAGCTAAAATCAGAGTGGACTTACAATGATATACATCCTCACTGTGACTAAATCAGGTGTTGTGGCCATTAGCGTAGGTTTGTGCAGCGGTGCGGGAGGACACAAGTATGATTGTATCATTGTTTGGTTCAAGGACTCCACCTGATATCCAGCTCCTGGCTTGGTGGCAAACAACTCTTCCAGAGCAGCTCCCTCGATTTGTTTTTTTTAGAGTAATTCTTGTCCCCTGCTGGACAGCCTCTTTTGCAGCATAATGTCATTTGAGGCACCGAGAAACACAATAGAAACTCTGAGGCAACGTGGTGGACCTCTGAATGTTTGTGCATGTGTCTTTTTGATGCAGGATGCAATGTTAGTGTTGTGTTTTAGTACCATGACTGTCAGAGTATTCTGATAGCTTTCTGTCGGACCTCTGTACTAAGTAAATAATTCAACTGTGAAATATATATACTGTGTTTGTACACACATGGATAGGAAGAATTCATTAGATACAGTTAAGACAATTCATTTAAATGCTCTTTGTTGGGACCACTCAAAGATGCCGCAAGATTAAGGTTGCAGGATGGCTGGACAAGACATATGATTAAGTAGCGCATAGCTTCATCAAGGCTCAACAGTCCACTTTTGTACATACTCATTGATACCAGCCACCTCAATACGCCTGCCTCAAGAAATAAACAAAAACTACCTATTGCACGGTGTTAAATACAGTCAGAAAATATTACTGGGTCCATCCCTTTATTCGGATGGACAGCAGAAGTTAATGGGAGGGTTACTCTGGGTTGAGGCGCAGTAGTTTTTGTGTAATCTTAATGACAAACCAACCAACAAACACACAACAGACTCAGGTGAGATCATTTTATTAACTGCATTGTCTCGTAAATCGTCCCAAATCGTTGCTTTTTTCTTGTGGAATATCAGATGGTTTCCACAGTGTCCATAACAGTGACAGTGAAATCAACTCAACTCACCATTCACTGACATATGCATTGCTTGACAAGGGCTCGCAAGAATTATAGCTGCTTGAATTTAACTGATCAAAAGACCAAAATATGAAATCGACATATAAATTGTGCTGTAGTTTGAGATTGTGGTGCATACACATACCCTCCTCTTCATTCTTCTACTTCTCTTCCTTCTATTTTTCCTCTTCATCCCTTTTTTATTGGCTCTTTCTTTGAGCAAATTATGGCCGTTTTTTGTCTCTCATTGTCTTTTGCTTTCCTTCCCTCAATTCATTAAAGCCAAGAAGGTCTTTAGCCTTTGGCTGAGTTGATCCACAGGCTGCAGCCTTAGAGATACAGTCAGACTCATTTCTCTCTCTGAATGGTCTGGGGGAGGAATTCAGTATTTATGGCTGAGGTTGTTAAGAGCTGAGTCCACTGGGAGTCACTGCAGTTTCCAGCTATACATCCACACTATAGTTGCTATCTACCTCTTTCTCCAGAGCGTGGAAGGACAATGTTTTAATACATTTTGACTTTGGAAACCGGTCAAGACCCATTTGATTTCATACCTTTACGAATGTGCAGAAAGTGTATGTATATATTCCAAGTGTATTTGATAATTGCTATTACATCCAAATGGAGAAATTACTTTTACGTCTTTTGAGATGCACAAAGGTATAGTAGTTTAATAACTGTTCCCACTGTATTACTGCAAATGATTGAATTAATCCCCTCAGATTATTAAATGGTCTTTCTCATTCAGTAACTGTGGCGCTGCTAAATGTAATGAGGAAAATATTAAGTTCATTAGCTGCAGTGATCCTCTTGCAGTGCACATTTGCTTTGTTCTTCTACACATACAGTCAAGATTCATACAATAGAATCGTTTTGCAACTAGCTGCCGTCCTCCTGATAAATCCTGAGATTCTTCAGAAGTTAGAACTTCATTTCTGCTCCCTCTGGAGTGCTTCCTCTGTCCTACAGCTTTTAGTTTTATTGATTAAATGTGCCACAGTATTTGTTGCGGTGTCATTACTGCATGTATGAAAAGGTTTAAAATGACTGAAAGCAGCACTCTCATGTAATTAAGTAAGCGTGTACCCGCTTTGTGAACCTATACAAGCACATTTTCCTGTCTGAATAACGCACCCTTTAAACAGCAGGAAAAATACAAGGCTGTTGATGTTAGATTAGCTTTTCGTCGGTCAATGGTGCAATCGCTAACTGCTGCCTAAAGACAGCAGCGCACCATCAGTGTGACTCATCACAAATCATTATAATGAGTCACTCGATTGCCTTGCCTTTTAGTCAAGGGTAGCTGCTAAGTCAGCCCCATTAACCAGCTTCATGTTAGAGAAGATGAGCATACTGATGTGTGTTTGAGCTGTGGTAAATATATTTACTCACTTATTTACAAAAGCTGCTGGTGGGAAGAAGAAAAAAAGAGTGGCTGTTTTTGGAATCGGCCACAGTGGCAGATTTCCAACACTGGTACTGGTACTGATGGATTTTGTGACCTTAGGACAGAGCTAGGCTAGTAGTTTCCCTCTAATTCAGTCCTAGCGCTACGGTAACTGTATGGTTTAATGGCTTCATATTTAATGGACAGATGTGAGAGTGGTATCACTCTTCTCGTCCATCTCAGAAAAAAATATAGTGTCTGTTGTATTTCGTGCCCTGCTTCATACCGTTCACGAGGAAAAAGAGACTGGAGCTCAAGTAGTGACTGAAGTGTCTGGTGAGTTCTGACATCAGTCAGAGGCTGAGCTGAACACACACATTTAGCCTTGTTTCCCCTTCTGCCAGATCTTGCTTGATCTGCATCGTTCTCTGTATCGTCTCCTTCACTTTTTTTTCTGTCCTCCCCTGTATCCCCTCATCTCTTTATTCTCCTAGTTGTTTTCCTCCCCTGCGCTTTTCTTTTTTATTCGTTTTCTTCTAGCTCTCTCGTCTCATCTTCCCAGCCCCTCTTGCCCTGCGGTCTTTCATTCCTTCGAACTCCCCCCATCGCTCCTTGGTCTCCTCCTCTAACCGATCTGTCTTCCCCTCCTTGGCTGCGTTGTTTCCTCCTCCTCCTCCTCGTTTTGGGGACTCGTGACTGCTGAGCTGAGCTTCAGCTGACGTGACTTCATTAGAAGCCAAACGGTGGCGTCTCTCCCTCTCTCACATACGTAGACTTAATCAGCGGGGGGTGAGTGAAATGTGAGAAACAATGAAGTCTCACACGCACACGCACACGCACACACACAGACACACAGACACACAGAGCAGCACATGATACAAGACGACTCACAGTCCTCAAGCACTGTGTCACTTTTATTTAACTCATCCCAAACTGCCTTCTTTATCTGTTCTACATGCTGACTGGTAAATACTAACACCACAGTTCCCAACACGCACACACACACATAAAGGCAATCTGCTGGAGGCTGGAGACTCATGCATTTTTAAACAACAGTCATGTCGCCAGCCTCCGTCTCCTCTCCTTCCTTACCTTCTGCGTTTTCCCTTCTGTATTTCCTTCCTTCTTCGCATGGAGACTTTTGTGTCGATGAATTGATGCTGATGAATGAAGGAGACTGCGTTTCCACGAAAACTGACAATGACGGTGGCAGTGATTTGTCCAAATATCTAAAAATGAGGTGTGTTTGCATTTACCAGAAATAGCATGAAATTGTTTCCTGTCAACAGTCAGCGTTGGTTTCTGTCCGCCAACACCAAGATCATTCCCTCACTTCAAACAAATGCTGGGACCAAAACCTCAACAGAAGTGGTGTCAGAGCGGGGCTGACAGTTACTGTCATTGGTTATTTGGTTGCTTCAGAAGGCAATAGCAAGGGATGTGTTTTTTTTAGCTCATCAAATATTCACCTGTCATACATATAAACATACTACAACTACATATATTTAAATGTATAAATATGTAATTAAAAAAAAAAACTATAGAAAAAAAGCATTGTAAAATCATCAAATCACATTAATAGGTATTCTGTGTGAGCAAAGAGTGGTGAGGAGAGAGGCGTGCCATGGCACCCTTCACACTGCGTTGTTTTAGGTTAAGTTGCAGTCATTTGTCGAGGAGAACCGATAGTCAAGCAACGAGTGTAGACAAGGCCGGCTTGGTAAGCGGTTCTCTTTGAGTCCTTAGGGACCCCCTGGATCACATCTCCATTTTAAATATACCTCATTTTGATGAGGAATGCACCCAATCATGTTGTGACTGTCAAGACATTTCTGATATCTATGAGCCCAGCCCTTCTTCACGTTGCAGCCTAATGTGGTCTGAGGAGGAACGCAGCTTCATGGAATTTCTAATAATACTCTGGAACATGTTGCAATGGCTCATTTTCCAAACAGTCTATAGTACAAGAGACATTTGTAAAACTGTTTACAGGACTGTGACTGAAGACTAAAAGGCTGTGACAGCTGGTTTATCATCCTTACCATTTTAGCTTAATGTGATGGCATACTAAAATGGACCAATTGGTAATAAACGCAGGTACAGCTAAGGCTGGTTCTTGGTCATAAACCAAATTATTGGACTGTTGACATTTTCACCAGATGATAGCGCTAGATAAATAGTTAGAGGGCCATTAAAGTTATCACAGTTCATCGTCTGGGGAACAAACATTTGTGTACTAATTTCATACGACAGTTGTTCAGAAATTTCCCTCCAAAGTGACACGTGGCTGAAGTTTTTTGTTGTAAGCGAGCCTGTAAATTGGACTGACTTCCACCGGTTTTTCACTTTCACCTCTCAAATGGCTCATATCACAGTATACAAAGGAAATTTGTCTTTTATTTGTCAAAGATGGTCTTAGTTTCTTCGGATAGCTGTTGTCTTGCTTTAGGAATTATAAACTGGCGAATACAGATTATTTGTCCCTATTAATGGATTTGCTGTTGACTGGAGATTGGGCGTTAATCTGAAACAGGACATGGTCGTCACATGAGCGGAAGCAGTCTCTGCTGACTAATTGAAATCACTGCGGCCAGTAAAGAGCATGACATTGTGACTAGATGATCAGCAGTCGAGCCACAATGGTCGTCATTGTGCTGACAGGAAACAACAATGTCACATTTTGCCACAGTGAGTCTAAACAACTAATACCTGTTCTCATGTTGTGAGGCGCTGTTGTGCTCAGACCGAGCCTGTTGGTCTCATGCTGGATGTCTCATTTCAGAGGTGATGTAACCAAGATTTTGCAACATGAACATGAAAATCTGTCTGTTTTTTGTTTTTTTTTAATATATACATTACACATTTCAGATACAACATAAAAGTCTAAACTTTTTATTTTTTATTTTGTTGAAATCCAAATT
Source organism: Acanthopagrus latus (assembly GCF_904848185.1). Lineage (NCBI taxonomy): Eukaryota > Metazoa > Chordata > Actinopteri > Spariformes > Sparidae > Acanthopagrus > Acanthopagrus latus. The sequence continues at coordinate 4,620,563 of NC_051050.1, read as the reverse complement.
TAACGTTCAACAATGAAAAATGAATCACCCATCCCTTTTTCCTCCGTTGGTGAGGAGCAGCTTCGTCCCCGTGTCGGGATATGAACTGCTGACCTTTCACTTAAAAGCTGACGACTTCTCCCCTCTCGGTTGTTGTGTTTTAAATAGCAGGGGACATTCCTTCAATGTTTTGAGCAAGGCTGTAATAGAAAATGCATGACTGGCAATTGTTTTTCCATCTCCGGCTCCGCTCAGACAGAGGTTATTGGTGGTACAGCAGATGAGCTCAGTTGAATCCTGAAAACATTGTCACATTTTTAAAATCGGCTTCTGTTTCCTGTTTGCCATTTCATCTTAGCTACAAAGGACTCTGGGCTTCACTATCTTATCCTTGACTGATTTTTACTGTAAATTAAACCATAGATTTTTCATTTTTTCTTTAACTGGAGACACACAGTTGGGAGTAGACTTGTATTTTCTGCCCTGGGTCGAGTTTGCAGCTGTTTATTCCAAGCTGCACAAAGCCCAACATCTTCCTCTGATAGGCAAATAATAATCTGCATGCTCAAGGTTGAGCTGTGAATTACAGTAAGAATAAAAGTAGATTCATCAACTAAAAGCTTGGTATGTGTCAAGGACAGAAATGTTGATGATATTGCATTGATTGATTTTGTAAGAGGACATTTTCCCCATAGCTTCAAGTTCTTGAGTCATGATGCTTTTTTACAATGTCTTCCCCGGCGAAAGGTTCCAGGCTAACATTCTCATCATCATCATCACTGTTCTGTAATTGTAAATGTGAACCATCCCAAAATCAAAATGATCTGTCTTTATTTTGACATCTATAGTTGCTAGGTAAAAGTATGAGCATTCAGAGTACTTTTAACTTAAAACTCCACTTCAGAATGAAGTCTTTAGTACCTTTATTTACTGTTAGCATTCTTAGCCTTAAGCTGTTAGCTCTGTAGCTATTTACTCCCTTAGCCAAACACACCATAGGTTGCCCTCTGGCTGCTAATAGCTAACTAGCTCAAATAACCCAATTAAAAACAGGATGCTTTCCCCATCAAAACTGACTTCACTGCATCCTTTCAGGTGTTAACACGTCATATTTTCCACAGGTGTCGCGCTGAGTTATAACCAGCACTGACATTGTGCTGTGGAGGTGGTTAGGTTAAGTGAGACTATAACTGTGGAAACGACATGAGAAGATACACTCTGCTGTAGTCGGGGGAGTTTGTTATTTGCTAAGTGATACTTACAAACCTGAATGACTGGCAATGAAAGATACTTTGCTGAAGCAGCAGCACAGAACAATGTTATAGAACTTTAATGCTGTTATGAGAGAAAAATAAAGTGAAAAATATTACTAGTTCATATTAAACTGTGGCAGGACAAATTACACTGTGCAGGCTGCTACAGTCTAAGTAACTAATTGGAAACACTTGTGTTATGTACTGCAGCCCAGGTCAAATGTATATGAAAGGGTCTGTGACACCAGTCAAGTGAGTGTGTTCACCCTGCTGCCATCTGACAACAGATACAGAAGTATCTGCTGCTGTCCCACCAGACTACAGAGCTGCTGCACTCCCCAGACTCAGTTTATCATCAACACATTTTCCAAATTATGTGTAGCAAGACTCAAAGACTCTTTTCACTTTGACAATAAATTGAAATTGGGCGTTCCAGTCAACTGGTGCACATGGAAGTGACCAGCAGTACATGCATAACAGCTGTAGTTTTATTACAGCTGATATTTTCTTACGCAGAAATGCGGCAAAATCAAATTTCTGTGGAAGGAACCCTAACGTTCCAGTCCCTCTCTCAATAAATATGAGAAATATTTGTATTTTGTTGCAGTACGTCCAACAGAAAAGTGTTAGGTGTTGTAAATTCAGGAAGACAAGGACCAGAGGACATGTCTGGACTGCAGGTTACAGTATTTAATAATGGACACCAGTTATTTGTGTCTGTCCTGCGTCAGGCAGTTATGGAAGATGTTTACACACACACACACAGACAAAGACACACAGAAAGACACTCAGCTGACATTCTGTTGTCAAAATTGATAGCAGCAATTACTTGTGTGTGACCTGAGGACCTGTTAAAGTGATGCTTGCTGTATGTGTGTCTTTGTTTTCAGCGTTATTACTCACTGTGAACTCATTTCCATCTTCTTGTCAGTTTGGCATTTTTGTTCAGCACCGGAGAGACCCACCCGGTATATAGACACAATTCATAAGTGCTTTTCTCTGGTTCAGTGGGAATTGTGGGAATTGCTGTCCCTGACCCGGAGCATGTCATAGTCTGAGCAGATTAGTTCGGACCCTGTTGCCCTTTTCACATTTAGCCAGTTTGGGTTGAGGGATTGTAATTGTTTCCAGGCATGTCTGCTGCTGTCAGGGCCGAGTTTGGTTCTGCTGTCTGTGCTTAAAAAAAAAAAAAACAGACACGTGCATTTATAATGTCTCTTTAAGGAGAGGGAAAAAGACTGAATATTCAAACTCATGGATGTGGGTTGATGTTGGCCCAAACAATATTCATTCAGCGACGGACTGAACAGCAGGTAACTGGTGTTTTAGAAAATTATTCTTTTTACTCAACAAACCCTCTGCTTTCAAATCTATTGTTCTGCAAGTTGATTATTAGTTATTATTGCATGTCAGATGCAACATTTTTAACATTTAAAAGTGTCTGCAACTAGTGCTTATTTTCACAATTGATTAATCTATAGATTATAGATTAACCTATGCTTTTAGAGTTAATTTCCTTTCCACCTCCACCTCTAATCCTGTGACTTCTTGACATCACACCAACTGGAACCTGAAAATGTGCTGGACTACACTGTTGCTCTACTGGACTGTATGAGAAAAGTGATGAGTTTGCACCAAAGCATATAAATCTCACAGTAACCCACATTGAAGATTATGAACCTGACGATTCCCATAATATGTATCCTTTAAGATCCAATATTCCCTTTTTTTGGTCATCATACAACACAGGGTTTACAACAGCATTTTATTTGTTGTCCCTTTATATGATTTAAATACAGTTTATTTGTACAGGTTGGGCATGGAAGATGATTTAAGGAGTCATAGCCTCAGAAAAGAATTTGCTTCTTCAGCAAAAGCAAGTTGAGCAACTGAATCAAGAAGCAGACCTGAGCTGTAAGAGCATGTTTGCATTTCTATCAATTCCATAGCTGACGTCAAATCTTCTTAGGTGTGTTAAAAAAAAAAAAAAAAAAAAAAAAAAGAAGCTCTCAGTGCCTGTTGCCCAGGTAAATAATCAACAGCCACTACCGGACAGTATAAAAGTCATTTGATTAAATAATAATAAAAAAAATACATAAGCAGTGTAAAGTGGATGTAAAATCAAGGGGAATGGGGGAAATTCTCTGTTCCTGAGATCCAGGACAAGCTCAGTACAATCCTGAAGAAAATACAAGACGAGGGATGACTAAATTCTGATGCAACGGGATATCCTCTCTCACTGTCAGTGTTTCCATGCGGAGCCGGTGATAGATCTTGTTTTGTCATGGTAACTGTCTGCGTTGTGTTGAGGTGGCCTTTACCGTGGCCTAAAGGTCACCAACATGAGCTGCATGATGCTTCACCGCCTGGACACATGTAGACTCTGAACCAGCTGAGAGAGGGCGGGAGATATTTTCTCCTTATTTATTCACGCTTTTGCAAATGTATTTTCCAGTCACACATGTTCAGGATTCTATTTCAGTCGGCGGTGTCTGAGAAGGAACAAATAAGATTCACTGTATGTGAAAGAGAAACCCAAACATTTTATTATAAAACAACATATTTGTCAGATTTTTGGATGTTTTTCATAAACAGTGGTGGTCTAGATCTGCTTTCAGGGCAAAAACAATCTGTTTTACAACTGTTTCCCCGCTGTATCACTGGAGAGAGGACACATGGACACAAAATCTGTTTTTTTGTTACATGTTACCTTGACATGTTGGTTGATTGGATTGTAGGATGGATGAATGGATGGAGGGATGGATGGATGGATGTAGGGATGGATAGAAGGATAGAGGGCTGGATGGATGGATGGATGGATGGATGGATGGAGGGCTGGATGGATGGATGGATGGATGGATGGAGGGCTGGATGGATGGATGGATGGATGGATGGATGGATGGATGGATGGATTTCGAAGGCTGCTATACCAAACACTATACATCCAGAGAGAGTCCAAAATGGAGGAAGCTAGCTGTGCTTAGCTGTGTTACATGCTCTACTTTAAATAAACCCTCTAGCTTAACCTACTCTGTGAGATTAAATGCTCCACAATTGTAGGCAGTCATGACATAGAAGTTTATGGTATAGTTCGTATTCTGGATAAACTGTGGAATGAACTAACTCAGGTTAGCGACAGAGTTAGCCACTTGACTGCTAGCAAGCATGTTAGCTCAAAGAGCTATTTACCTCTTTCTCAACTCTTTGTGTTGATCATTTAATGATGTACAAACTGGAGAACCATGTCAGAAGAAATAAATGGCCTAGAATAGGTAGAATAGGAAGAAGCTTGACAAGCTAGGCCTATTGTGAATCACTAGTATTAGCTTGTCCTGGTCTGGCTAGAAAGATTACAGTCAGCTTGCCATTTACAGTATCTGACCACCTATTACTCTCAGTAGTCACTATGTCATCAAGACTACAGTCTCATTTTCAATATAGACATAATGATGAATTTTGCTTTGACAGTCTGAACAGGCCTTATAGATTATAGAACTATGAAATGACAAAAAAAATGTGCGATGAATGAGCTACCTGTCAACCTTCTTGGTTTGTTTGTGTCAAGCCATTCATTTACTAATTGACATTTCAGAAAATCCTAGTATAAATAGTTTTATTCCTGAAATGCCAGCTATGAGATGAATCGTGACCATTGCGAGACTGAAATAAAAAAATAAAAAAAACGTAAATAATGATTCTCAGCTCCTTTTTGTAAGATAGCAGATTTTTGAGTCTCATTTCTCACTATTCAAATACTGACGCTTTGGGTTTCCCAACTGTATGAGACTCAAAAATCAATAAATCTTATCGATTTCAATGATTTCATCCAACAAATAACAGAATGTGGCCTTTGGACACCTTCTCTCATTCCTAAAAACACGCAGCATGTCAGAAAGAGATCCTGGTTACACTGTGATGAACAAAATGTATACAATATGGTTGTAATAGCAGTAACTCGCCTGCCAATATGGCTTTTACTGGAATGGTAAACTTTTTTTCATGGTGGAAGGACCTCCACCAATCTAAGAAATCTCCAATACACTTGAGCATTGTGGGTAGTGTAGTCACATGACATTGGCTTTGACAGGAGCATATACCATTGTTCCACCATATTTATGACACTCAGAATATGAATTAGGTTTTTGCTTCAGAAACTTAACTGCTAAGCAAAAAAACAGGCCAGAATTAAAAAGCAACAATGCATAAAGATGTTTTCCTTGGTCCAAGCCAAATGAACCAAACTACAGGCGTGACTGCGATCGATTTTCGAAGAAGCCGGCTGCTTTTATCTCCCCTTGCTTAGCCACTGTCCCCTCGTGTTATCGTCACATTGGATGAATGACGTTTCTAATGAGGCTGTGATGGCTGCCGGCCAGCAGAGACACACAGCTGCTGCGATGTCGCTCAGAGCAGACTGACAGAAGTGTTGTTTCGGTATAAAACAAATAACCCAGATTGTCACCGGGCAGAACTGCTGTGGAAGCACAATTATTATCATTGGCTGTGGTAAAAACCAGTGGGTGGAGCCAGAGCACTATTTGCTTCAGTTTCTGTCACTGATTTTATCAGTAGATAAAACAGCTCAGTCATCCAGAGGACCCCTGTTTCTCATCATTCTCTCGTGCAGAGTAAAGTTGCAAATTTTGCAACACTTTGTGCGCACTTAGATTTGTGTGGGCTTCGGACCAAAGATGAAATATAGAATGCACTTCTGCCATTAAAAGAATTACCTGGAGCTGTCTGCTATAATTTTTTTCCCCTGTACTTCCTGTTTCACACATACACACGCACACACACACACACACACACACACACACACACACACAAACACACAACTAGCATGACCTGAGGCTGCCCTGTTACGCACTTACTAACTGATAAGGCTATTTGCCTGTTTGTGTGTGTGTGTGTGTGTGCGCGCGCGTGTGCGTGTGTGCGTGTGCATGTCAGGAGCTAGCTTGCTGTAGCTCAGCTCCACCCTCACATTACACAGAGGGGCAGAAAGAGAGAGACAGCGAGAAGCAGAAAGTAGAAGAGTAGGAAGAAGTAACAGCAGACAAAGGGAAACCTCTATCTACATCTGGACCTTAGTAGGTAACTCAGCAGTCAGTCAGTGAGCCAGTCAGACCACCATACAGCTAGTGAGGCAGCCAGTCGACTGATACCACATATTTAGCCAGGAATGTTTATAACTTGATTCTTTGGTTAGTTTGGGTAGTCAGTTGGTTTGTTGGTCTTAAAGTGTTTCAGTCTTAGTAAGTAAGCTGCTCAGGTCTTACATTTGAGTTGGTTGTCAGGTTCATCGTTTGGTGATTTCATCAGCCATCCATTAATACAGTCAGTCTTTGAGTAGGACTTTGAGTAAGTTCAGTAAGATGACCAGTCGGTCTGGCAGTGAGTTTGTTGGTTAGTAAGCGAGTCAGTCCGTTTGTTAGTTACATTTAGCAGCTCTTCAGTCGGTCAGTCCTTTGTTCAGGCTGGTGTTCAGTCAGCAAGTTAAGCGCCAAGGCAGCCGTTAAACTAGTCATCCATCCATCCCTGCAGCCAAGCAGCGAGTCAGCTGGTCGGTGTGGGGAGTGGCTTTTTCAGTTCGGCTGCCTCCAGCTGAATGGTAGTCCGTTTCCCAGTCATCCAGCCTCCCACCCAGTCACTCCGTCAGTCCGCCAGTCAGTCAGCCGGTGGGTGTAGATGCGGGGCTGCTGGTCAGCTGCTCTGGACGGCTCGTATCTCCCTCAGGATCTCACGCAGTTGAATCAGCTGAGGAGCCACTGAAAGGTAAGGCGCTCACACGCTCAGCAGGATGTTGGTTTGAGTAGATTGTCAAGATCATTTCAGAGCTGTTTGCTGACTTTCGCACACACATGTGACGTGCTGCAGGCTGAACTGGGAGAGATGGGGACAGTTGATAGATGTGGAGTGCAAACACACAGAGAAGATTGTTCGTTTTATTTTATTTTTTTGAAGGGAAATGAGATAGTTGAATCTCTTGCTGTGGAATGTGATCACACCCTTTCTCTACAAGTTGATAACTGTTGGTGTGGTGTTGCGCTCAGCTGCATCATCTTTGTGTTATCAGGGCTCGGAGCAGCCGAGCAGCGGGGATGTAAGCCGGTCATGAATTTTCTCTCATGCTCAGTCTCATGATAGTGGTGATGTTCTGAGGGAGGAGAGCAGGATCCTCATGGCTGTTGTTTTTATGCTCATGGCTGTTGTTTCATTAAGGAATTAATCCAGTCGAGTTTTCAGCAGTTTGACTTCTATATATGTCTGGCATTTGTAATGTTTTGAAATGTTAATCGTCTGAGATGAGGAGTGGTTTGACCACAAGAATCCATTAAGTTAAAAGTCACATCAGCAAACTAATTAATTTATAAGTAGGAAGAAAAACAGATATTTTGTCAGGCGTTGTTGGAATAAAAGAAAGAACAGCTTTAGTCTTTTGCAAACAAAAATGGTGACAGGACATGGGGTCCTCTTATCACAAAGCACATTATAAGAAAAACAAAAGAGGCTTATTTTGCTTAAAAAGTCCAGCACTTTTAGAAACAGAGGCCCTATAGTGAAAGAGAAAAAAGAAAAAAAGAACACATACTCAACACAAATGCATTTGAAACCTAAAGTTTCAGGAAACTTCAGCTGATGAAAATGATTTGGTTACTTTGACAGCAAATGATTGATAGGCATAAACTTGTGTGCTCTGTAAAAAGACTAACCAAGGGTACAGCAAAACTGGATTTATTACTGCAGTTGTGGAAACCCACATTTGAGATATGTCGTAGGCCTGCTCCAACCAGCATCTCAAAGAACTTGCAGGGTTGAGAGGAGTGGAGTCAACGGTGGATCTCTTGAAAATCGTGTGGAAAGTTGCCGTATTGCTCCGTGAGCCACAGTTACAGAGCTAGCTACCCTGTTAAGTGACAGTCATTAAGCTAGGTAGCTCAGGGAGCTACACTGACTTGCTAGTTCGAGCATGTTCCCAGCTGGATAGCATATCAGCAGTTAGCCCGACAAACCAGACATCTAACTAAAGTTCACGAACTAGCTTTGTGAATAGTCACTATAGGTATTTCCAAGTTTCTAGGAGCAGTTACTTCCTAGGAGTAATGCTGAACCGCTGAGGGATTTGCTATCCAATTTTACACCAAAAGGCATAGAAATGAAGTGATTTTAATTGGACAGCAACCACATATCTCAGGGAAAGAATGAAGGTATTCTGCTAAAGCGTATTGTCGTAGTGCCAAAGCCTGCCTCGAGTCACGTCTTTGCACTGGCTGACACGGCCCTTCATTTTGAGTCAATTCCACAAACACTGTCCTTTTTTCATCAATATGCACTAGAGCACCAAATGTGTATTAATCCACCACTGAAACTAGTCCCCATCAGATGAACGATTTACTGCTGTTTGAATGACATTCGCTGAAAACTACAATGCCCATCTGTTTTCAGAAGTGACCAAGTCTTTATTTAAAGGCCAGACTAAATGTTTGAGAGATGTTGTAAATGATTTCCATTTTCAGTTCTACCTGACGGGCTCGGGAGGGGGAGTACTGAGAGACTAAAGGATGGTCGGCTTCGATCTTTTCATTGGATTTGTTGACAATAAGAAAAATGCAGAATTACATCAGCCACATCCTTTGGGAAACTAATTTGATATATTCTTTATCGAGTCCTTTCACTCAACTTTTCGAAAGCTAATTTCGCCCGACGTATTATATAACACGTCCTTGCCTTTCAAACTCGTCGAGATTGCCTTGTCGAGCTGTGGTTAATGTATAAATTCAATACATTGAAAAGGTCAGGGTAGGTCAGATTTCTGTGATGTTAGGTGAATTTGATTATCACCCATGGCAACCGCTTTAATTTCACTGAAGCTGGGCAAATACTTGGTTAGGAGCCTCTCGTGTTGCGTAGAAGGAAAAACAAAACCTACTTCCTTTGTTTGAACGTCTTTATCTTTAAACTGGTTTGACTGCAGTTGGGGGGGGGGGGGTGTCACTAAGATTACGTCATCTAAACTCTGCAAGACGTTAAAAACTGTAATTAGCTGCAGGGTTCACTGGATGCGACTGAAAGCGTTGATGTGAAAATATTTCCGTGTGGTGGTAAATGTCTCGCCCTCCTGATTGCGTATCAGAAGCATTTCCTCTTTAATGATTTATAACGGAGGACATTCTGAGGCAAATATTTGACTTGGTGTGCATGCCATGGGTGAAAATACAGGGGGCCATTTTGAGAATGACAATAACATGAGCGTTTTTGTTTCTGGTATATGAAACCCCCTGTGGGAATGAGCCATGTAAGCATTATCTTGCCCAAACATTGAAGCACAAATAGAAAAAGAAACATGATTTTCGCGATGTCATGGCTTTAAAAATCCTAGGTTTGGTTCTCAGTAACTAGGCTACAAAATTATTTATCTACCGACCAAAAACATTAACCTCAGTAGTTTTCTGAAAATTACCACTTAGGAAAGACCAGATTCGGCTTATTCTTATCAAAAAATGTACTTTCGTAATGATTAAATGTTTTAGGTCGGAACTTTACACACACACACAGACACACACACTCACAAACGCACACACACACACACACACACACACACACACACACACACACACACACACGCAAGCACACAGACACACACACACCCTCCTCTCTGTGGCTGTGTTTAAGGAGTCAGGCATGTGACATGTTGGACTTGTAAAACGGCCTTCTGTATATTCAAAGAGGAGGACAGAGAGGTGTGTGTGTGTTTGCGCATGATAAAGGCATTCTGTAATTGCTTACTTTCATCGCCTTTGTACATAAAAGATGTATAGGAACATGCAACAGATGAGAAACGAAGGAAGCATCAAATGAGCTTCGAAATGTAGCAGGGGGCTGGACTAGGATGAGAATAAAAGGATATAATATTCAGAGCAGATTGCAGTCTGCGCTGTTTCCGGCTTAAATAAGTAAATTCAATTAATAAGATGTCATTCTCAGTATTGCGCCTGTGACCATGCCTGTTGGTGGTTCTGTTTGCCCGACATTGGGTTTCCACTGATGTTGTGGATGATGTGGTGTGTGAACCATTTCCTGTGGGTAGTAAGTACAGCGTAGTAAAAATGAGACCACGGAGCAGGACAGTCGGCGTCACTGATTGCTTGAATGTGTACAAGTCAACTCTACCGGAAGTGTCTGGTACCGGCCCCAGCACGGGGAAAGCGTGGAATTCTGTTTCCTAAACTGAGGCTAAATCCACACCAACCAGCGCCGCCTTCCTTGCATCTTCCTCACCAATATACGGTCTATGACAGACAGACTTGACTAACCCATTTCATGGACCCCTTACAGAAACAAATCTTACACAACTAAAGTTTCCTGGACAGGCCACTGGGGAAGCAATTAAGGGGGATCCTTCTGCTGTGCTCTGCAGAACTAGCACGTAACAAAGTATCCTAATAACTGACACGCTAGCGTCACCTTCAAGGCTTTAGAAGGATTAGAACGTTACACACCTGGGTCTGCATTAACGATGACACGTCATACCAATTGCTCAGAGAATGAGGATGAGCACCCTGTTACCATGGACAATGTCCAGTTTTAGTAACCGGATTCACTGGAAAGTTGTGGCCATAATTGATGCAAGGTATCATGGGGGCTAGGAGTAATGTGATTAGAGCGTGGCTAAACAATGATGTCCTCAACAATGTGGTAGAACTTGAGAGGCCCACAGTCTTCAGGGTTGGCAGAGCTATAGAAGCAACTTTTTGACTTTAACATTTTTTTCCTTCCACTATTGATTAGTTTGACACATTGTGATGTGAGTTATGATCCAATCATTGGAACTGTAATTCTGTCATTCCATTTTAACAGGAAAAAGTCTAAAAAATAATGATTTATGACAACTGTGTTCCCTTAAATCAGGAGAACATGATTTGCAGCCTGTTGAATCTCTGCAGCACTATATTTCTTCATTTATATTGAAAGTTGTGACACATTGTATCAAAAAATTGCAGCTGCTACAGTTTGGATAAAGCACTTTACCAAGTTGCTGCAATTTCACAAATACTTCAGTATAGTATTCAGCCCTACTAATAAATCCCTTTCAGAAACTATGATCTGACAATGCATCATCATCAAGTGGGAAACAGTTCATCTTAGTACCGTAGTTAGTAAAATTGTGATCGAGAAGATTTATTTGTTTTAGTCGGACTATGAAATGAATCAAATACAAAATATATATAAAAACAAACACATATATGCTTAGTTTTATGCATCTTTCACTCACTACTTTTCTTTCTCCCTCCCTCACGCATGCACACACACACACACACACACACACACACACACACACACACACACACACACACACACACACACACACACACACACACTCAGTTGTGCACTTCTGAAGCTACCAGGGTTGTAAGACTTGCCCTCAGGGCCAAATTGGTGCTTTGATGAACCAGTTACTTTGAGAGGTGTAAGAGAGGGGTCATCAGACAGTAATTGGGAGTGAAGAAAGTGACTGTTAAAGCAGAGTATTAGTTTTATCCTCATAAACCCTGACAGATTTCATGCTGAACACTCAGCTTTGCTTTAGTTTTTCGATCCACAGTCTTGGATTGGAGTAAATACGCTCTTTTTTTCTCTCAACTTTTTTTTTGACAGAATTAATCTGTATTTTACAGTTTTACAGAGGTTGTTACAGATTTAAAATAGAAACTGTCAACAAAATGAAGAATTATTGCTCCTCAGGACGAATTAGATTAGTTTCTCTGGACATGGAGTCGATGTGGGACCTCATGTGGAAAATTACGCTCCATCAAAACCAGCAGAATTTATTGCTTGGAATTATATAATGAGTTTCCATGTAACAACCCTCACGGAGCACCATGAGCTCTTGAATGTAAAAGACATAACTTAAACTTGACATTAGGACCTAATTTAGGTTTAGAAAAGGTCACACAAGGAAAGACTCAATTAGATTGAGAAGCAGCAAACCAGAATTGCACTGATTGTTATGTTGTGAACACTGAATGCTTTTTCTTTATATAAAGACCTCAGTTGATAACTTGTGTAACAAAACTAGACAAAGAACAGTTTTAACACATGACAACAAATAAAGAAAATTTAATGAAATGAGAAAGTGAAAGTCCCATAAATAGTGTAAGAATATATCCATTGTAATGAAAAACAAATTGCCAATTATTCTTGCTTTAAGAAGCAGGATATACCAGAGACCAGGGCGGGCCCTCCAGGCGCTCATGGTGCTGAGTGTTTCACTGTCCTGAGGCGACCACGATCTCAGTCAGCTGACTGATCACATGTCCTTCATCTCAATAAGCAATGAAACAAAGTGGATTCAAGGAAAAACAGAAGAGCTGAGGAGAATACAGGAGAGAAAAGTCTAATTAGAGTCAAACAGGGTAGAAATGCGCTGCGTAGAACAGAACTGAGAAGAGTGGAGATTGGCATAAAGGAGCTAAGCAAAGCAGAATAGATGTCAAATGTTTCTCACTGAAGACACTTTTATATTTTGTCACATGTGTCAAGTGTAACTAAAACTGTTCATGTGGACTGCGTTCTTTCAACCTGTGTCAGTTCAGGCCCCTTTCATTGTCCATAGTGGCTCACTATTGTAACTTAGTGGCACAGCCCGTTGTTATTAGTTACACCTCACTGTTTTAACATTAGTTAGCAAGTTAGCAGTAACACTTGTGATACCATCTGCTGTCTGCTGACAACCAATAGGTAATCAGTATTTTGAACCAATATATATTTGCAGTAAAATGAAAATTGTAATGTCAATATATAGGATAACCAGTGATGGAAAGTGACTATTAGAAAAGTGACTAAAAGACAATTCTGAAGTGCTTTTTTCTAAATTTCACTGCAGTGCATTTTAAAGGTAAATATAGCACTTATTACTCCACGACTTGTATTTGATCAAGTTAGTTTACTAGTTACTTTAGTGCATTCAGTGGTGATAAGATACTATTCATGAAGTGTAACCATTCAGATTGTGTTAAAGGCAGGACACTGAGTGAGACATTGTGGTCTGTAGTTACAACTGTGGTCTCACTCAAAGAGACATCTGCATCAGAGTAGAACATTTTAATCATACAATATGTAAGTTCTGCCGCTAAGGGATTCTCCATTAAACAACATAAAAGATGTAAACTAAAGGGTCTGGACTGAACATCTGGAGTCACTTCAGATTCTTCTCTGATCCGGGACCGTTTATTGATGGGAGGAGAGCTCAGAGGATACTTTTAAACTTTTGAGATTGAAAACATTCTTTATCCACCTGCTGCTGCAGCAATCTGCAGAGCTGACCACTGATTTCAGCTGTTTATGTCTTGTAACATTGTCTGAAATGCATTTTTCTTGATGAACAACATTACAGAGAGGAGAGGGGAAAGAAGAAAGACAGCTGGAGTCTCTGGTGATTAGGCTACTGCAAATGTTCTTGCCGTAAAACTATAAAATGGTCAATATCGGTTCTTGCAATTGGTCTCTCTCTCTCTCTCTCTCTCTCTCTCTCTCTCTCTCTCTCTCTCTCTCTCTCTCTCCATGTATGGTAATTGTTCATGATATAGCACCCATAGTGCACCCTTATGTTTGCTGAAGACTAATAGAATCAATTGAGGGAAGAAGCCCTCCACCTCAACCTCTGCATTCCAGCTATCCCACACTTGTCTGGTTGTTTTTCAGCAATGTGTTGTGTACAGCTTTAAAATGTAAGTGGGTTAAACTAAAAAACATTTATTGGAATCATGAGACCTTCAGGCCGCAGCACAATGCTCAGTGGTGTCTCACCACGCCAGCAGTGTGTTAGTGTTAGCTGGTCTGTTCTGACTTTTTGATCGGACTTCATGAGGCTGGATTCAGAAGAATTTAGGACCTCCATTTTAAAGGGTTTTGATATTCATTGGGACAGGAAGAGCTTTGCATTTGGAATTTGGAAACCATCACGTCCTGTAGTGTAAGTACCAGACTGTGAAGATGGTTTGCTGAACTGGAATATGTTGTAAGATGGGTCACTTCTGTGTTAAAGCAACACAGGCGGATAACACAGAACATATTGGTTTGGATGGAAATGTCACAGGTTTTTACTGCAGTACTATAAACACAATCTGTTCAGTCACTGGACAGTGTGTGTGGCTGTTTAGAGATGAGATTTTTAAAAATAAATCACAAGCACTTTAACACTTTTTATTTGGCATTCAGCTCAAACCACTGCTGTGCCTATGTGCCGTTGGTTGCTAGCCTGGCTGCAGTCTTGGACTGATGATGGTGCTAGATGAAAGGTCAGGGGGTCTTTAAATCATTAGGATTGATTCTCTGGTGATCAAGAAAAGTCACAAGAAACCAAGTCAGTCTGGACAGTTTGGGATAGGATGCTTTGGACTTAAGTGTTGGGTGGATGAAAAGACAGACCAATCATCTGACACTACCACTGTCCACATTGAACCATCTTGGAAGTCGTCCACGGAAGACCCTGTCAAAACATACTTGGCAGGTGACTGGACGAACTATTTGTCTATCACCATCTTTCACAGGCCAGCTTTAACCAATCTGATCAACAGTAGAAGAACGTACCACAGCTCTTCTTTAAATGAAATCTACTCCTCAGTTCTGATATAACTGATGCCATAGCAGCATCTACACTAACCTCTTTAGGAGCCGCCATTGCTGTCTTTGAAGGAACAGTGGCTTCTCTCTGTGGTTGTCATATCTAAATCACTCCCATAACTGCCAGTGGTTCCTCAGGAAGGATGCATATTGCTCTGAACCGCTGTGGTTTTCGCCACAAGTGCACAGCTTGAAGCCTTGCAAGATGGATTTGAGGGATCATTTGATCACGTCATTAGGATTAATCTCCTGGAGACCAAAAATCAATCAGGATGGCAGTTTGCCTTGGACCCAGGTGTTGGTTGGGTTGAAAGACAGGCAAGTCATTTAACACTCATCACCTGATGGCTGATTAGTGTGTGCGTTGATAAATGATTCAAACATAACCTGCTAATATAACCTTTTTTTTAATATCCAAAAGAACTTAAGAACTTTTGATTCAAGCTACCAATCCTGCCACCATTTGTGCTTTCTCTGGAGCTGCAGCACTGGCCTGTTCCTTTGCCTTGATCTCCTCATCCCTCCTCCTCTGCCACCCAGTATTCCTATATCCATGCTGACCTTTCAGATCCAGCTGTGTGTGCTGTCTGTAAAGATGTTAGCCCAGCTCATGCTGTGGGATTAGGGAAGGATAGAGGAAGCCCTGGTGGGTAGACGGATAAATAAATAAATCCACCTGAGTCGAGAGTGTCGTAGTTTGTCAGATCCGGTTCCAGAAGACGGGTCGACTTTTGATTGTGGGCAGACTTAAAACCGGTGTAACACACTGGACAGAATGCAGTGTGGTGTGGATAAAGCTTAACTGTCATGTAGCTATAAGAATAGAAGGAGGTAATGGTAGTAATTGCAATTGCTGTGGAGAGCAGCTGTACACTGCAGGCCAACCAGCTGCTGCGTAGATTCACTCCATTGATCGCTCTGCGTTGTCGTCTCAGATGTGCATCACTGGTTTTGCTAAGTGGGTCTGAAATGCTAAAAGGTTTTGGCCAATCTGAGGGGTAAACCCGGAGGACGTCTGGACAAATTGGATAATCAAGGGTCAATCTTCATCCATGTTAGCGGTTATTGATCGTTGTCTCTGGAGAATAGATTGGTTTAACAACAAAGGCCCTCAGCAGAGTCCGCAGAACAGACGGAAAACAAATCAGACGTCTGATCTGTTTAAGATGAATCAGAGGCCACAGCAGCTAAACAAATTTCTGTGACAATCATCTGCTGACCTTTACATATAACAGATTATTGGGAAACGACTGTTTGAGAGGATCTTACAGAAATAAACGTGGATAATGCTCTAATGTGATTGAAGGTAATATATCCTTGTGCGCAAGTCGAGCACTGCTCCAGATTCAAGATTAAGTAAGTTGTCATTATGCACCAAGTCGTATGATGACATCTCTGTTGTAGTTCTCTAAACAACACACACACACACACACACACACACACACACACACACACACACACACACACACACCAAACAACATGCAAAGACAAATATGTATTCATGGTGGAGTATTGAGGATGGGGTCAGGAGTGTCACTGCTTGAGGAAGAAGCTGCTCTGTAGTCTGGTGGTATGGATACTACTGTATCTTTAGCCAGACAGCAGCAGGGTGAACAGTCTGTTGCTTGGGTTGGTGTCACCTTCGGTATCCTTTAGGCTCTGTGCCTTTATCTCGCTTCCCCGAAATTATTGATGCACAGTAGATGGGTGAAATTTGCAAGTTGTTTCATTCTTTGTTTAGTTTCTTATTTATGCCACTTTTCCCCCCAATGTTATACTTTTTTTTTTTTATCCAGGCAAGATTTTTGTTCAGATGCTTGTCATGTGTCACCCTGGTAACCAAGAAATGAAGCGGAAGCTCGTTTTGGCATTAACTGTCTGTCCTGAGCTTTATCCGACAGAAACTATCCTAAAAGAGACTGGAAAGCAGATTGTCCATTGTCCTGGTGAGTGTTATTTATCACCTAGTTGTAAGCTTGTTGTCAGCTGTGCACTCAGCCCTCTGTTACCATAGCATTAGCTAATGTCAGTCAAAGCCAGTGTGCAGTGTGTTTTTCTCTCACCACACAAGCACGTCAAAGCTGCACTCTCCAAGTGCACTGCCAGTGCTTTTCTACTAATGTTACGTGGACACTGTCCTCTGGAAACTTCAAGATTTTTATTATTTTAAACCTCATTTTTCTCAGCAACGGACATTCATTGTATTTGCAGACAGCAAACATTTCCTTTTCCAGTATTTCTTAGTGTGAGCAGTAGAATCCACCACTCCAGCACGGGCTTCAGATTGCACAAGGAACTCATAGGAAATTGATTAATGCATGTACTTATTACTGTTTTCTCATGTTGTCTCATTGATGGAAGCCTTCCCCTCTCATGATTTGCTCTCCATGTCGGAGCTGCTTCCCACTGCTGCTGCTTCACATGAAACTTTTTCACACAGGCAACAGGCAGACCTCGGAGTGGGCGTGAAGCAGCCGCAGAAGAAGGCAGTGGGCGCCTTTCATTATGCTAAATTATGCTCCCTTCCGTCCTCTCTCCTCCTGTGACCTGGAAATCTACCCCCTCCGCCGTCGTGGAGGGGATCTAATCCTTTAAATGCACCACCAGGAGCTTAGTGTGAGGAAGCGCAGGTGTCTCTGTACTTTCACTCATGTCTCTTTCTTTCTTCCTTCCTTCCTTCCTTCCTCGAAGTGAGGAGATACGTCATATTGCAAGGATAATTTTCCAGAGCTTTCCTTTGAGCTCATCTTGTACCGACAACAAGACGACCGCTCGTGTAAACTATACAATACTGTGTGTTTTACAAGAACATCAAATTGAACTTGTTCAGAACTTAAAATTCTTAGGTTTACATAGTTATGTCACAGCTACAGTCACAGGTTTAAGAAACTTTTTCAAATGAAAACTCTCTAAATGTAAAAAAAAAACTCCATTAGGATTGAAGTTGCATTCAGATTCCCACTATTAATCATTATGCCTCATATAATCCTTCGAAATAGTTTGTTGTGTTATAACACTTGAAGACATGATGCATAGCCCTTGTGATTTGAGTGCTGAACTATTTTACTACTCTTACAATCGCAGTGAGAATTTTCATTGGGAAGAGACGGATGAATCCTGTAGCTGCTGATCAATAATTAACAAAGCAAAGGCCAAGCTGCTCTCACTTCCCTGCTGCTTTCAGTAGTGGAATGGAAGTCTTCCATCCATCCTGAGCAGTTCCTCTGTCCAAATTAATGCTTTTTAGATTCAAGAACTCAGCTAAGAGACAGATGACTGATTATGTGAAAACCCTTTTTTCATTTTGATGGAGTCACAACATGTTTGTCTCCTGTCATTTAAGATATGAAAGCTAACATGTCGTGCAGCTTTAAACTCTACAGAACTATTTTCTGTTGTTGTTGTTGTTGTTGTTGCTTAGAGCCATCTGGTCCTAACAGAATTAATCAAATTTGGAAATCTTACTTAGATTTGGGTAGAAATGTATTAAACTGCCATGAATTATTTATTGATTTAATTAAAGGATCAAAGTTGCATTATGTATAAAGATCTAATGAACCCCAAAGATACAACACCCTCTTCTTTCATCATATAAGAGCCTTCATTTTTTGATAATGGGGAACAAGGGCTAGCAGGGTGTAGACTGTTGTTTCTCTTTTTCTTTCTCCCCCTAGAATAATAGTTTCAAAGAATGAACAGTCATTATTCCTCCTTTGTCCTTCCTCCGTTCTTTTTTCCAGCCTGAATTATTAAGAGGTGAGAACCTCTCATCAAGCCAAACTATTTTTAATTCATAATAATTATAATAGTAGCTTATTCATTAAGTACGTTTTTATGCAAGAGTCACTGTCAGCTGACTGACAGGACAAGCAGTACTAACATGGATTAAAAAAAGTGGTATAATAAAGATGTCAGCTCACAATGAAAGAAATAAAACACATAAATACAGATACTGGCAAAGTCAGAAAAATAAGATGAGATCTAAAAGGCCAGTGTTAGATGACCTGATGCTATATGGTGACTGTCCAGTTGCGAAGATGGTCCTTGCATCAACATCAGTCATCGTGTTCCAGTAGTGTTCCTGCACTAACACGGCGATATCAGTCCATAAGGACAGTCTGACAGAGATGAAGAAGTTTGATGAAATACGCCAGTGCTCAGTACAAGGCCTAGCATTGCAATTCACAAGACAAACCTTTTCTGTACTACTATATTGAGTTCTAAAAGGCAGCCATTGTAAAGAAGCCAACATTTGTGTGATATGTGAAACAGTTTGTTCTGGTCAGTGCTATTACTCACGATGAGCAAACTGACCTTCATCTGTAAAATCCTGGGAGCACCCCTTTGGAAATGAGTAATCAAGTACCACAGTGCAAAGATGTGAAAGCATGCAAAGCTCCTCTCCGTGTCACTGAATGAAGTAAATTAATCAATTTTGGAGATATTCAGCGTGACTTTTGAACCAAGCCTCAGTCAGAGATAATACGTAGGTGGGGTTTATGTTCGGAGCGAGGTGGCCAAGAAATGGCTGTATTGATTTTGAGAGGTATTTAGGACCAATCCTCAGGACCTCTGCCATGTCAAACTTAAATTACAAACGTTAGTGGACATTCCGTCTTTACCAATGTCTGAGCAGCTATGCATTGGAGCCAGCGTGCTGAGGTCTGTACGCTCGGATTCTCATCTCATAACGGAGTCGTATTTGTGCATCGTTGCTACCAACATGCTGCATGACTCCACACAATATGCACTTCTTCCTTCTCACTTCAGACTAAATGCACGGCGTGTAATAAATCTGTGTGTGTTTAGAGCAGCGCAGCAATGAGCGGTGGAAATTACACTCAGGGTCTGACAGGAGGATTTATGCTTCTCTATGGGGGTGTAGATTTCTCTAGTGTGAAATGATTTATGCAATCATTCAGTGCAGGATTTAACCTGTTGATTGTAAAAGCGCAGTACAATACAAAGCACACAATGTGGCTGCGTTCTACATTATCGGGCCATGTTGTGCATCCATTATGTTCCTGAAGCGCTGTAATGGAGAGTGACAAAACGGTTTACAAGCTCAAAGAAAATGCAATGATGTTTCTATATGAGAGCAGACTAAGGAGCCTTTCATAAACGGTGTCTCAACCCAACTAGTTTTGCTCGGCTGTGTTGGATCTGGAGAACGATTTGGCTGCGACCAGGTTACCATTGAGGAAACACGCCATTTTTCACAGTGAGTAGGTTGAAGTTGTTGTTTTTTTTTCAAGTGTTCAGACTAAAATATACCCATCAGCCTCAGCTCTTTGTGTTAAGTGCTAGGAAGCAAACACTGGCATGCAAAATGGTATGTTGTGGTTCATTGCTTTTCAAAGTGACCCATTACTGTTACAGGCAACTGTTAAAAAAAAAGATTAATATTGATCTGAATTTGACATGACTCAGTGGTTGAAATGGAACTTTCCCCAAACACACTAACAGCAACCTTCTTTATGGGAGGAAGGGTCTCGGTGATGGTGATGGTGATGGTGATGGTAGACCTACTCTTTAAGGTTTGGTCTAAAAACCAAAACTAATTTGGTAAGGTCAGAGAAAAATGGTCATTATAGTCCAACAAAACAAATGTTGACTATTGGTTGACCTGAAGAGCAGCTTCGAGTTTCAAAGCCAGATATGTTATAGCATTTTATCATATGACTAATGTCATTGTTTTCTCAAGAGGACATTTTCAAGATGGCTATAGCGACTCAGTCTTCATGCCTGTACTTGCTTTAGAAAACATGTGAGAGCTGAGATGAGCAGTTTTACCAGAACAGGAAGTTTAATTTGACGTGTCACTGTTCTGAATCTTCGAGGACAGTGAGTGACATCATGATGTAGATGTAGATATGGAGGAACATCCTGTTTCACATAGTTTTAGTTTAATTCCTGCTATCGGTAATATAATAAATGTGCTTATTCTTTATCTAAAAGTTGCAAAACCAGTGTCCAAGAGTACAAATCCTCAATTACTCGTGGTGCCTTTAAGATCTTACTTAAGTGGTAGTTTGAATCACAATAGTAATGTTTCATGTTTTATGAACGATAAAGAAGAGAAATGAATGACAGAGGTCTGCTTCTTATTAGTTAATGAAGCCACAGACTGTGACAGGCTCACTGAAGGCAGTGACATGTTTTTATCTCACAGATGCGAAGGGTAGCAGAGGGGGGAGCACAACTTCCTGATTGACATTCTGATAGTGACACTGACGATGTGTCCTTGTGCAACTCTCAAGCTGTCTCCTCTCTCTGTGAAACAGGACCGGATTGTTACAGACTCCGTCCTCTCCTCTGTCCTCTCGTTTTATTTGTTTCCCCCTCTCTCCTATTGTGGTTGATGGCTCATACATTTTTAATGTCTCTATGTGTTTTATGGTTTTGTTCTTGCTTGTTATTGAGATACAAGGTTTAGTAGACAACAGGGAAAACCTTTCCTCCACAACACGGTGAGATGGTTTATTAGGTATGCACTCAGTTGCCATTTTATTAAGTACACCTAGCCAGATACGTATAATGCAGTCTAGTGGAACAGCAATGGAATATATCCTAAACATCTGTATCAATGAGAGAGCTGAATAAAAAAAACACACACAAACTGCAGCTGCCAAAATAATCATAAATAATGAATATATATTATCATGTAATGAAGAAAGGATTCATTGCTGGGCTGTTGTATTAGACTGCATTAGTTTTGGCTAGGTGTACCTAATACATGAGCAACTCAAATCAGTAGATGTTCCTGTTCACACAAATATTCCTCTAAGAGCATATGGACTGCTGGATGTATTTGTGGTACATTGACACAAGCGGTTGCAAAAAAGTGAACATTTGTCACTAGATCTGTTCTAGTATTGGCTAGTGTTAGCTAGCTGGAAAGAACTGAAAACAACATTCTGGCAATCAAATTCACCAACACATCCTCATAACTAAACGACTGAATAGATTGACTGCCATGTGATGCGGTTTGGCTTAAGAGAACTATGCTACTACTTACGTAACTTCACTACAGTACGTCACCTACTTGACATGAACCATGGTCGCCATTGAGAATCTTTGGGATGTGCTGGAGAAGACTTGACACTGTGGCCCGACTCTCCCATCATCAGTACAAGATCTTGGCAAACATGTTGTGACTTTGCATAAATGTTAATGCTGTTATCAAAGATAATGGCAGTCAGATGAAGTATTAGTTTGTAACTTTTTTTTTTTTAGCTGGGCAGTATATATAACAATTAGCACCGGATCTACTACTATTCTCATTTTTTTTGCTGCAGGTTTGATACTAGATGAATATATCACTGATTTTAGTGAACTGATCACTATGATTCTGGAGTGCGTGCAGTATGATGGGTGCAAATGATCACTTAGGGACTTCATATATGGGGGAATTGGTGAATGGTCTTGACGTGGGCAGTGTTGATTGAATATTTTTTCTGTCAATAATTATGAAATTAGTGATATATAAACCCTGTTTAATTTATTTGTAAATCAATTCAGAGTCAAACTTTTTTTTTAATCATTTAAAAACATTTTTTCCATATCCAACACTACCAAGAAAATGCATGCACCTTTAAAAATAAATCCCTGCTTTATTGTATTTTGTCCTGTTCTGTTTGTTGTCATGGTGACTGTGAGATGTGCTGTTCTCTGTTGTCAGCTGACTGAGCTGCCGTTAACTGCTTTGGCCTCAGGGAATCATGACCGACTGACCCATTACATACATTCCTGGATTTTACACCAATGACGACAGATCAATGAGCTCCTCTCCCTTATCTCACCCCCAGCCTCGTACGCCCAGAGGGCTTCATCAGTGCCGGGACTGATGGATGGCAGACGTGTGAGAGCGAGAGAAGAGAGGAAAAATAACAACTATCAGTTTTCTGTCATGTGGTACCAAAGTGTCCCCATAAATAAAAGAAACATGACTGAGTTATAAAGACTCTTTTATATTATTAAAAGACTGTTGTGTTACTGAGCATTACTCTGGACCATTTCTAAAGCCAGTCCTGCACTTTTAGATGTGTTTTTCTTACACAGAAAGCCACAGGTTTCACATGTTATTAGTGTAGCATAAACATAGAGAAGATATTTGCTGTAGTTTCCAAAGTTGTGTTATCGTCGTGTGGCAATGCATTTAAAGGAATTATTGATATGAATGGTTCTCCTTGTGTTACTGTGCAGTTATAACATTTCAATAAGACGCAAAGCGGACAAACTTTGTTCGCTAGCATGTGTTATTTTTCAGCAAGTCAGCCCCGTTTTTTAAATCTGTTGATTGGTTTTAGCTTCCATTCCCACCTGAACTGTGGGATGGCTTTGCTGTCTCTATATCTTCTCTACTAGCAAAATGAAAAATGAAAATGTCTGACAGTGGTGCCAGAGAGAAGCCTTTGTTATTGATTTAATCAAAGAGTTTGTTCTCTGTGCAGACATTTCATTGCTGGCATGTTAGCATGCTAACGTGATGTAGATTTCAACAACTACGTCTACTTAACAATAATTATTAGTGAACTTGCTGATACTACATTTGCAACTCTTACCATGCTCAGTGTGTTAGTGTAACTTAGTGTAGTGCTTCTGACTAGGATGCCAGCACCACAGCTCTTATTTCTTATTCAACATTTTTTTTAAATCGGAAGGAGCATCTGTGCTATCACCTCCTGTTACATGTTGAACAAACAGTTTTGTAGCATACAAAAAAATATCTACAACTCCCATTAAGATTTACCAGGGCACCAGCATCATTGAAACTTGGGTTCAGCCATGAAAATGCTTTATTTTGATCTCATCCTCTAAACTTTTAAGCTGTCTCAGTCCTCTCTCTTGATGTTATCGCTGTCTTTCTGTAGTCAATTACTCAACTTGTCCTAAGGCAAACCTGCCGAAGTTGAACTTGTGATGGCTCACAGGAAATGGTGTTTGTTAAAGGCCACTGAATACTTTATTTATCAGTTTTCAAAACATGAATGTGGGGAAAAAAAAACAAAGTAAAAATTGAAAGAAAGAAAAAAGAAAATGAATGTGATGTCCCACAGCTGCACTTTCTATGTAAGATGACAGGAAAAAGCTGTAGTTTACAGACACCTAATTACGATATGATGAGCAGTGAGTGCTCCTTAAATATGCTGTCATCTTTGCTTCAGGCTGGCTTCACTCCGATTCTCACAGCCAGGTACAGAGAAGGAGGATATTGTGAGGAGATTACAGCTCTTGGTTTAATCACTGTCCTCGCTGTAATAAAGCACAGTGTTACACTGTACGTGCCTCCCCACAGCTCAGTGAATTAGAGTCTTATGATCCCCTCTCTAAATATTCCACTTTTAGCCAGGAGGCAAACAGACCCCAGACTACAACTCATTCGAATCAAGAATTTCCCATGAAAACTGCATTCCTTTCCATTAGAGTTACAGTAACTAGTCCTCAGGAGTACTGGGGTTACCAAAATAAGAGCACGCTGCTGTTAATTTGCCTTCTCTGATCTTGCTGAAAGATCTTTTGTCAATGTTCAGCATCTTTGACTTATGTAATTGCTGTTTGTGCCTTGGTGGTGTGATAAACTGTGGTGTGTTGCTCTGTCAACAACTCAATGCCACATTTTCATGAAGTAACGGGTGTCAAAATCTTTTATTTATTCATTTATTTATTTATTAGCAACAGTCTGACAAAAGAAAGTGCAAGCCATTTGGCACTCAAATAATAACTTTTTCAACATGCTTCCCTTATTTTTCTGCAGTTCACTATATATTCACATGTTCTTTCACTGTCCGTGATGTTCAGCTATGTAAATGCTCCCACGCACATTTTCCCAGAAAGTCATGCTCTGGTCAGGACGACCCTCTGACCACGGTCCAATAACTCAACAGTGGGTAGCATAACAACACTGAAGTCTGGTGAGAAGCTGTGTTACCCACAACTTTGATACTTTGGTGTGTTAAATAGTGGATGTTGGAGCGCTGTAGGGTGCGAGCTATTTTTTGTTTCATGTTTTGACATTTTCGACTCAACACTTGTTTTTTGGATTGGATGCTCGTGTACCCTCCCCTCTTCTTTCCTATTTAGTCTTTCCTTTTGGTTTATTCATATCATGTGCTATTATTAGCACGCACACATAGAATGCCTGTGGAAACTTCAGCCAAAAGATTCTCCCTGTGTGTCTAAACGTTAATGGATGTCCCTCTGTGATTTTCCACAGGTTTATTGCGGTCATCACTATGACTGATGGGGATTATGACTACCTTATAAAGCTCCTTGCCCTGGGGGACTCCGGCGTGGGGAAGACCACCTTCCTGTACCGATACACAGACAACAAGTTCAACCCCAAGTTCATCACCACAGTCGGCATCGACTTCAGGGAAAAGAGAGTGGTGAGTTCTGATTCCGTCACAAAAAAAAACGAGTGTGCATGTTTCTACTAGGTCTGATTCTCATCCATCCAAAGCTGCATCTCAGCTAGACGTCAGTTTTTTTTTTCTGACACGCCAACTTCCACACGCTCACCCCACGCGGAGGTGATGCAGGCTTGGTAACCATAGTTACAGTGTCAGTTGCCCAGGCATTTTCTTTGGTCTGTACTTATCAAAGAGTAAACGGTGGGTCAGGTCAGGTCTGGGCGTTCTGCTGCTTTTCTCCCACAGCACCTGCTGAGCTGAGTCACAGTCATTATTTTAACTTGTACAGGGAGATCCAACCTGGGTCACATCCAGCAATAAACCACGATATCTGATCTCTGAATAGATGGCCGAGATCATCTAGTGAGTTTTCTAACATCACGATTGCTGTAATGTTTATAAATGGACAACCAAATTAAATTATTACATATGAGCACCTGCCAATATGTTGATATTATGTTGTGGTATGAATCTGTATATTGTATTTTAGTTTGGATATCATTTTATCATGATGGGTCATAAGTGTCTTTTGCCTGGTTTTAAGCCGCGTTACAGTAAAAGCGATGTCATTCTTGAACTCACCAGACTGTTCTACTTGTTCTCGCCTTTACCCACTTAGTCTAAAAATCTTGTCATTGTAATAATCAATATTTTAATATAATTAACAGTTGTCATTCTGCAGTATTGGCGCAATATTAAAATTGAGTTATTTGATGAAAAAATATCATGATATCTGACTTTGTCACTACTGTCAGTCCTTGAATTTATGAAGGGGTTTTGAGGAACTTTAAACATATTGAGCTACATATTGTTTTTCACAATTAAGCCTGAAAAAATTCCAGTATGTTATTTTAAGATCATAAACATTTCATCTTTGCTTTTCTGGCTGACTGGCACCAAAAACCTATAGTTCTTTCCCTCCACCAGTGGTGCTTTCATTGACAATTTTAGGTTGGAGCAATCGATTCTCAACTGTTTTGGCCTGGTCTACCGAGAAAGTGGAAGCGTCCAATATTTCACGGGAAAAAGAGCAAAGATTTAAGAGAATCGGTCCAAAAAGATAATATTGTGAGAAATATGTATATTCTTAAATTATCTTTCTCAATAATTTTGCAACCCATCATATATTTTATTCGGCAACCCCCTGGCATCGGGTGAGAAAATGTGATGAAATTGCTGTTTGTTTGTTTTTTCCGGAACAGCATCGTGCATTGACGTTGAACTGTCGAAGTGGGATCTTGGCAAGAGCAGTACTAGCGGTGTGGAAAGTTCTTGGGGGAGAATTTGTTGGGAGATTGTAACCCATGTTGATCGTTGATTTCTGGCCTCAGCTGGGCAACAAACTATAAAGTTACATCACAGCGTTGCTCTCTTGCATTGACTTGTGGGTGATCACTAGGCTAATGTTGCTTTATATTGCTCAGGGCAGCACAGATCAGCAGTGAGTAATAAAAAACACACTGAGTAGTTTGAAAGCACACAACAACGCATGTTGGAAATAATGAACTCGGTGGAAAGCTCGAACTGGACGAGTGTAAATCTGACCGCTAAATCGTGATTGAATGGAGTCATGAGACCAGTCAAGATTCACAACTCTAATGCCGCATGAAATCAGACATTTTCATTGATATGCCTCATTTTCACAGATATTAAGCAAATGATATATGGCATTTTAATTTCAATCAGGGGAGACTTCTATTGTTTGAGTAAAGGTTAAGATTTATTGCCGTGTGAATGACAGAGAATGCGAAAGTATAAAATATATGAGAATAAGAAAGTATAAAGTATATAAACTCCATCTTGATGAAATAAACTGTGGTGTGTAGAGTTGAAACCTTCTGATGGAGTTCACACAGTGGTAGTGGTGATGATGGCGGTCACGTGAATGCCTGGAAGGTCTAGCTGACAGCAGCAGAGAAGAGAGCGCTTTCCCACTTGGACCGCCGAGACGTGATTGGCTGATGGTGTTTGCGGCAGAACATGGTTGGTTAAATGGTGGGTGAGAAAATGAAACAAACGTGGCAAACGTCCATGGCCAGGTGAATAGAGGGACCTTGTGAACAAAATGACAGATTTGTCTTGGTACGAACGATGTTGGAATCATATGAGAACACAAGTCAACAAAATACTTTGTAAAGCTCCAGTCGTTTTTAGTCATTTTGTTAGAGAAGCTTACGTGTTATGTATTTGAGAGAATTTGATGGATATTTTTATTTTTTCCTTTTTTAAGGATTGATTGTGGGTGCCACCTTAAACTGTCAGCAAGTCTCGCTGAAAAACATTTACACCCACTGCTGGAATCTCATTAGGATATATGGATCCAGACATCAGAGCGCTAGATGCGATTATCTGAATCGGTGTTATCTGACTGAGGCTTCGTTTGGTCACCTAGGTGCTATTCTGCCTTCCCACGTCTGATACACTGTACCGACAAAACTGCCTTAATCCCTCTGCTCCGGATGACTCATAGGATTGATTATTGTTCCTCGCCTCCTCTGTGTGTGTTTGTGTGTGTGTGTTTGTCAAGATCACACCCTATTTCCACGAGTCAAGAGTCAAACAGGAGCCGACACATGTGTGATCACAGCTGCAGCTTGGTGATGTCAGAGGCTCGTCCTCAGGGTCTGTACGCAGCCTGAAGCTGAAGCCTTGATGTGGACAGTTGGTTCACTGTCCGAGCCACCGAACCACGATTTGCAGGGAGGGGTCACGTGACTTCCAATCAGGTTCATTTATCGGAGCTAAACATAGCGATCTTACAGTATTTTTTAAAACGCCATTGATTTTGATTTAAGCTGCCGGTGGGCTCAGCTCTCTCATTTAATTTTTCATTTCAGTCTGGTGACGCAGCCGGGGAGCCAATTCAGGCAAACTACTGTATGACACACAGTGCAGTCCATCATCAAGTCGAACATCATCTTGCACAGCAGCGTATGTCTTCTGGGTGCAGCTAGTGCCGAGCAAACCACAGTGGGCCAAAAAAGAAATAAATGGAAGTGACTCACCAGGACAGTGTTTTGGCATCTAATTTGCTTTTAAACACCGTAATCTGTTACTCATAGCCCGTCCCAGGCCTGACATCCTTCCCCGCTCAGCGCTTCTAAGCTCCTGTGCTGGCAGTGTAAACAACACTAACACTTCCCTCGTGCTCCAAGCTAACAAGCTAATAGGTAATTGCAGTTACAGTTAGCAGCAGTTAGCGATTACTCTGTTGATATGCTGCACCGTTAGCGGGCGATCATGCAATCCATTGAAAAAGGTGAATGTTTTTTTTTCATCCAGGAAGGATTTAAAAATAACTGTGATAAAATAAGATATAAGTGAAATTATCAGAGTTTGTCTACTTTGATGAAACAGTGATTTGATTAATTCTGTATTGTATTTTATTATTATTGCGGTGCTGTTTGCACTGATTCAGGAAAGTTTTTATTTCACCCACTGAAAAACAAAAAGATTTAGCAAAAACAAATGTGATTATATTCAGCAAAGACAGTTCTGGAAACAAGTGCATTTTGAAAGTCAACGCTGTAATCCAGGAGTCCTCGACAAACTGCACCAGAGGTCTCACTTCGGTTGACTCACACCGTCAGATGTACACGTGTCATAATTTGCCACCTAACTTGCCGTCAAGTCATCACCTGTCAGATTGGCCCAAAACACATTAAGGTTCAAACTGAGCGCTCGGATCGTGATCGGCGTGAATGCGGCTTTTAAAAGAGAGTCGGAGAAAGTGTGAGTGACTCATCTGGGAGAGTCAGAGGTGTGAAAGATGCTCGAGGCTTCCTGCAGGGACACAAACACAACCAGCTGCGGCACACCAGAGTCCATCATTGCAGAGGCCAGATCACCGGTAGTCTGTTAGTCAGACCCACTGAGATAATCGTACCAATAAAGCCGGAGAGAGGGTGTTCAGTCAGACAACGGGACTGTGTTGGAAAACCACACGAGGCTGCGTTGGTGGTGGCGGCAGTGCGTTGCTCCAGGTGCCAGTGAGATGATGGCGTATAAGCCGGGAAGTTTTGTGTCAGTAACAAATCAAACGATGCTAAAGTACTGCACGGATGTTTATTATACAATGAGGAGGGTTTTACAATTCCAGAATTGTATCACACTGATTATCTCTTTTCTCCTCAGGTGTACACAGCATCCAGCCCCAATGGGACGACCGCAGGGAAAACCTTCAAGGTTCACCTTCAGCTCTGGGACACAGCTGGACAGGAGAGGTGGGCTGAGGTTTTACAACTGGTTGCACACATTTATCTGTGCTGAGTCCTCTTTTATAGAACTCTGCACGCAAAGCTGCAGATCCTCCAATTGCCTCGCTGAACGAAGAAATCTCTTTAAGGGTGTATGTCATAAGAGTGTTTCTCCAGAAATACAACGTTTCCCCAAAAGACATCTGCAGGGATGGTGTATGTTTGTAGGCTAACCCAGAAGTGAGTGTCACCATGGTCTCCTTCGAACAAACACAGGTTTATGAGACTCACGCATTCTGTTCAGCAAGATCACCTTCACAGGTGAACGCCACTTTTATGATCTGTGAGGCACCAATGTGAGCATCGCAAGTAGCAAAGCTAACGTTACGTTTAGCTCAGTGAGTAGACAGCTCCCTGACAGCTTCTATAGTGTCATTTAGCAACTTTTTAGCAGCCACCATCGAAAACCTATTTGAGTCGCTGACTTTGAGTCAGAAGTGCAGAAAACGTGGAAAAAAATTAAAGTCATGTCAAGGTTTTAAAACATTTCTCCATTCTTGCTTTTAAAAAAAAAATCACGTATTGAATGGATGCCATACTGGAGCACATGTTGACTTGGTTAGACTGTGATTTTGTGTGTATGTATGTATGTGTGTGTGTGTGTGTCTGTAATTGAAACTGGCCTCGATCTATTGAATCTGTTTATGAAGGTCTGATGACTCATTGCAGGATGAGTCAGTGTTAGTTACATAATTTAACTTAACATTTCTTCAGCTCGGCGTTACGGAAACACTCCTGTTCTCATGAGCCGATCTTCACGATCGTTTACTCGAGCTGCAGAGTCATTATTCCACCTGCGTGCTCATCATCTGTCGCTTTGTCCTGTATGTTTGCATGTTACATATTTGCTTATGAAGCTTCGTACGTAATGTTTACAGAGAGTAGTGTTCCTCGCTGCTGTCACACCTACAAGTCCCATTACTAAGTATTGTGGATATAAGCAGCATCTACCCCTCTGTGTATTTAGCTCAAGTCAATCACAGG
Organism: Acanthopagrus latus; assembly: GCF_904848185.1. NCBI lineage: Eukaryota > Metazoa > Chordata > Actinopteri > Spariformes > Sparidae > Acanthopagrus > Acanthopagrus latus. The sequence goes on along the minus strand of NC_051050.1, from coordinate 4,590,056 downwards.
TAAAGCATTACTGCTAAATCTCTGTGACTGAAGGGGTGAATTTTTTTGGTCATGCATAAAGCACTAGTCATAAGCTGACAGTGTTTTGCATAAAGCCATAGTCCGTGTTTAGATTTATTTTTAAAGGTCTTAAACATTTAAATCTGCTTTAAAAGTTTAATTTTTGGCCTTGGGAACAAGCTGTAAGCAGCACAGACAGCTTTTTAGAAGATATAATGAACTTTTTTTTTAGCAAACAACGTTATCATTAATTTGGAGTTGAGCTTCTGTACAGCAGTTAAAAGTTACACACTGTCTTTAAGCTCAGTTTTGGTCTCCACCAGCTCCTTTAGCTACCAAATGCTCTATGATAGTGACAATACAGAGAAGCAGGAGGCATCTCCTGTCTTTTGAAATGAAACCTTTCTTGCACATTCATTGGTTCTGGATTTTTCAAAGAGGGAGAATGAACAGATGTAATTTTAATACGTTTTTTTTTTTTTTTTAGAGAAAAGACTTCAGCGTCAAATTTTGATTAAAGGCACAGCATTTTTAAACATTACAAAAACATGTCTGGCGGGAATCTTAAAACAAAGAAAGAAAAATCAGAGAAAAAGTGTCTGAGAAACCTGATAATCAAGCAACAGTAGGCAGAAATTGGCGGCCCGCAGAGTGTAACACCAGTGTCATGACCACAAACCCCAGGTCTGTAACAGTTTGTCAGACGTAATGTGGGTGCTGACTACAAACAAAACTCGTCACATCATAACGGTGTTATGTTTTGGAAACTTGCAGCTATGTAACACTGCGATCCTGTTACATACTGCAGAAACAAGTGATGGTGGGCGGAGTGGCTGAGACAGAGACACCATTCAGCCTGTAACAAGACACTGTAGCATCAACATGGTGATTTTGTTAGTCTGTTCTGGGCTGCTGCAGAAACGTGGCAGGCTCCATAACAAGAGGACACGCTCCCTCCGCACATATAAAAAGGCTCATGTGATTACACACTAATGAATACATAATTAAGAATATCGAATTTAATTTCTGCCAATATTATATCCCCTATCTGCCAATAGACCCTGCCAAGAAGCCGCATAAATCCTACACACTGCTTCTCTTTGTGGGGGAATTTTCCGAATCACCACCAAGACGAGACGTCAAAAGAGTGAAACGCAGTGCTGAGACCTGAGTCTCGCTGGAAGTAGTGGATCACTTTCGTGTTTCATAGAGAAGTCATTTTTTCCTGTGTGTTCCAGGTTCCGCAGCCTGACGACGGCGTTCTTCAGGGACGCCATGGGGTTCCTGCTGATGTTTGATCTCACCAGCCAGCAGAGCTTCCTCAACGTTAGAAACTGGATGAGTACGTTGGCTGTTTTTTTTTTTTTTTCCCCCCGCAGTTTTCTGCCTAATGAAGGAAACATGAAATAAAGTCAAACTAATTGCAGAATTTTTTCTGCAAAAAAATTACTGAAGTTCTGTTGTGCATAGATAGATGTTTTTCGGTACACTAGCACATCTCATTTGTTTCCTGTTTGTTTGGAATCACCTCCAGGCCAGCTACAGGCAAACGCCTACTGTGAGAATCCAGACATCGTGTTGGTAGGAAACAAGGCGGACCTGGCCGACCAGCGGGAGGTTCAGGAGAAGCAGGCCAAGGAGCTGGCTGATAAATACGGGTGGGTTTGTTTTTCCACCTTCCGTGTTTGGTTTGGAATAATGAATACTGGGCTATTAAGAACAACACCATGTATTTCAGCTTTGCGTACAGTGTCATATGTTCACATGTTCACAGGAGGATGTAGCCGGTTTATCAGTGAGAGCTCACTTCAGGATGTGATCTTTTGACTTTCACTCAAGCCTCTTTGTTACCCCAGCATTGGCCTCGAATCAGAATTAAATATTAAAATGTAGTTATAACCTTTCCGGCACAATGTAGTATAGCCTCTGAGTGCTTTCTGAGTATCCATATAGTAATTTAAAGTCCGTCAGGTCAGTCAGCCGGTGTCTACTTGATGCCCCCTGAGCTCGGTTTGAAATAAAAGGACTCTGTACATGTGCTGTTTAAGTAACGTAATAATTTACAGGGTGCTCCCCACAGAATATATGCATGCTGTGTTTCCTCCTATTTCTTTCTCTCTCTGTTGACTTTCTTTGTCAGCAGTACATTTTTTTTTAATTTTTTTTTTTTTCCAAAGTGGACTGAACACCGCACCCCCCGTTTAGGATTTTTCTTTTATTCCGTTGTCATGACAGCAGGTGAGCCGCGCGTGGAGGAAGCCTGTTAATTAAGTAGCAGATCAAAAACCACATCTAAACAATGTCGCGACAACAAGTTTGTACCAAACAGCAGCGTGCGTAGGCCTGGCAGTGGGCAAGTCAGCGGCTCTCAGACTTGAACTGCTTTCAGAGCTCGCTCATCAGCCGGCGCCTCAGCAGATTCATCTCAAAACGCCTTCAGTGACGAGCTACCTGTAAGACACGCAGCGAGACAGAACGCGTCATCACAGGCAGATCTACAAATGACTTCCTGTTAGATGAGGTGCAGATCGTTTCCTGGTGTCATTCCAGCCGGCCAAGACGCGGGTCTCTGATGTTGCCTGGCAACAGAACCCTGTTCCAGGAAGCGATGATATCTGTCTTTCTTGGGAACTTGAAAATGTTCAGGGATGTAGGTAGAGTGTCAACTTCAGACACTGCAAGTTAGAAGATATCTACAGATTTCATTTACATTGAAAGCTTCAGTCTTATTTCCGAAGTCATTATGCTGTACGCATCAGAGGAGGTCAATTATTAATCTGTTTGCATCTTTATTATCAGTATCTCGGATAATGAAATTAATATTCTGAATGAATTTTTCAAATTTCTGTAGATGATTTTAATAAAAAATTACCCAATCAGTATAATAATCCCACTATGGTTGTCATGTCATGGGCTAAAGCCACCCACTATTATGGTGTTGTAAAAGAAAGCATTCCTTGTCTTGTTGGCTGCAGAATCCCGTACTTTGAGACAAGCGCAGCGACTGGAGCAGAGGTGGACAAGGCGGTGATCACGCTGCTGGACCTGGTCATGAAGCGGATGGAGCAGTGCGTCGACAAACCGCCCGCCGAGCCGGCTAATGGCAACGGGGCCACGAAGCTGGATGACGCGCTGCCCAGTGAGAAGAAATGTGCATGCTAGATCAGGAAACGACCAGTCAGAGCTCCTCCGTCGTCCGTCCCTTCCACTCGCCACACTCCCTCCTTCTTTTACCTCCTCTGTCATCTTTGATCGCATGTTTGTTCGTCTCTGCTCTGCTCACTCCCTTTCTCTCAAATTAACCATCTTTGCTTTCCTCTCCCCCCCTTTATTCCTCCTCTTTCTTTCTCAACTCTCTGCCAGTTTGCCACTGAAACAACCCTGTCCCCCTCTAGTGGGTTTTTAAAGTACTACAGGCTCAGCCTGTCTTTTGCCTTTGAACGCCGTTTAGGAGGAAATCAAACAGAAGGGGACGGTTTCATCACTGTCAGATACAAAAATGTACCTCGGTTAAAACATGCAGCCTGGGAATTAAGCCCCGCTCTCGAGTGGTTTGAATGATTTAAACGGATCCAAAAGAGGCAAAAAAAGAGATATACATTTTTAATCTGAACTCTTTAAAGTTGGATCTGTTCATCACTCTGTGACGGGGGAAAGATTTTGCGTCCTGTCATCTGGTGACAGACAAATCTGGGTCATTAAGAGTTTGATCAGGTTGTGTTTATGTGTGTGTATGAATGATGTCATGGTCCTCTCCTGAAACCTTTCCTCCTGGACCGGGCTGTGCCAACTGTATGTTCATATTTTATTTTTATTATTTTTTTTCATAGTTTTCACACTGCACATATCTCAGTGCTGTACCCATATAGCCACGCTCGGTCATTTTTCTTAAGTGTTCCGAGCTGTTTTTTTTGCTAAAATACCCAAAATTGTGTGTTTTGTACAGTCGGGTCCAGTGACACCTGTTAGACAATTTTAAAATATGAAATAATACCCGAATCAACAATAAGCGGTGTAAATACGAGGCCGACATTCAATTTTATAGTAGTATAAATAAATTAAAACAGACTGCAGAGATGCTGCAGACAGAAAGTGAAAGAGTTAAACCAGCCTCTGTGGAGTGCTAGCTAGCTTGCTACAAAATCTAAGGATTAGCAATGATACCCAGCATTAGCTAGTTTGTAGCCACAAACTAAGTGTTTGGAGTAAAGAAAGTTTCAAAAACTTTCTTATAGAAACATATCAAACAGAGTAAAAAAAAAAAAAAAATGACCAGGATACTTTCATATCAGTCGTCATGCGACAGTCGCTCTTTCTGATGCTAACAGTAGCATTTTTGATGAGGCAAGGCGCGTTTATTTTTACAGCACAATTCAGACACGAGGCATCTCAGAGTGCCTTACTGGGCACACACATTACAGCAAAGGATATTTAAACCAGTTAGGTAATAGGAAAGTAAGCTGAATTAGAATAGGTTAAAAAGAGACAAGACTAAATAATAGAAGTCGCAGTGCTTCAGTGAAAGGTCAGTCGTCTTCAGCCTTGATTTAAAAGAGGTGGGAGTTGAAGCAGACCTAGCGAGCTAACATGAGCGACCCGACCTGATTTCTGTTCCTTTTGAACAGAAATGCCCTGTAGATACTTTTACAATTACTCATAGCATTGGATACGTTTTATTTTAACAGATAAGACTATATTGTGAGTCCTACTTGCAGTGATAATCAACAGACACCAAAATGCTTCAGCTAGCTCTCTGTTAGCAGCCCGGGTAGTTATATATGGCTGCTGAACAGATCACTCCCTGTTAGGCCTCAAATCACATCAGATCAGATTAAATCGGTTTCATTTAATCGCCCAAAATCACGTTCACGTTGCCTCAGTGGGCTTTACGATCTGTACAGTGAACGACATCCTCTGTCCTTAGACCCTCGACTCGAGTAAGGAAAAGCTCACCTGCCAGACGTGGCTCGCTGCTGACAGAAGCACGATTCAACATGTAGCCTGAATTAACCAACATGGGTACAGCGTGGCACATGTGCAATGGGGAAAACAAAGATAGCATTTCATTTATTTCGGGAGCGTCCCAGACCAGGATAGACACATTGTTCAGAATCGATCTACTGCCTTTGCCTTTAAAGCGTTATTTCACCGTGGAGGAACAGACTCTGTGTGAGAGGTCGAGACAAGTCGGCCAGAATATCAGCTGCTCAGAGGATTTAACGTCGCCGTAACATGCGAACATCTGGGTAAAATGACATAACAGTGATCAAGAAAATGTTTACAGACAGTCAGTATAAAGGCACTGGAAAAAGTGAAGTTAACATGTGAGTGGAGAGCTAATTATATCTAATTGGCAACATTATCATTAAAAAACAGACTTTTTATGGGATTTGATGTTTGGTGACTGAGCTTTCAGAGCAGCTGGTGTTTGTTACAGACAACCACACAAAGTGAAATATTGCTTTAAGGCCCCATACATGACCAATGTTGTTAGAACATAAAGTGACCAATTATTTATATGAAAAGAAATGTAAAAAAAAAAAAAAAAAAGATTATTATTTGTGTTGTCAAATATTTTTTTATGCTCGTCATATCTCATCCTCCATTTCCTTTCTTTCTTTCTTTCTTTCTTTCTTTTTCTTTCTTTTTGTTTTTTACATTTGCATGTCCATTAAAAGAAACCTATCTCATGTTATTTTTTTTTATTTGCTATTGCTCTTAATCTTGATTATGAAATTAACCCCGAAAGTATGATTTATCATTAAAATGTGTGTCTAACATGAAGAAAATTACACTATTATAAACTGTTGAAATACAGTAGAAGTTGTTCGATTCTCCTCTTCTTTGCTCTGAACTGGACTTTTTTTTGGTTCAACGTGTGAAATTTACTATGGACCAACTTTTGTACGTATCAGAACTTGTGTTTTGTTGCTTAACACTGTTTTTTTTGGGGGGGGGGGGGGTTTTGGTTTTTTCATTTATTCCAGAGCAGACCATTTAACAGTTCCTGTGCGGGAAAAAAAGGAATGAAATCACGTCAGATTTAAAGTTAGTTCGACTGAGTTCAGCTTGAAAAGTCTGCACGTCTTCTGCCAGCAACGTGACTCGTTAGATGCCTTTCAGAGGTTCATTTACAAAATCTTGTTGATATAAAACTCGGAAATCAGTGTCCAAGAGTGCAAGATGGTTTCTTTTGTTTTCAGTGCACCTCAACAGTTCTCCTTACGTCAAGTACCACCTTGATCTGCCTTACTTCATGAGAAATCTTGAGCCGAGTTTAGGTGCACCGAGAACAAGCGAAGTGATCTTTCCTGCTTGCCACACGCTGGCCGTTAGATCCGTGTTTTGTCCTTCAGTGAGCAAAGGGAAGGACTGACAGTAGTCCCGACCCACAGCTGCGTAACGTTAGGATTACTGCAGCTTGGTTTTCAGGCTGCCAAATGGGTCAGCAGTAATATTAAGTATACTGTATGCGTGGCCTAATAATCTCAAAGCACCGCTGTGGTCATGTTAAAAGAGTATAACGTTTCAAAATGATTTCCGTCATATTTTTAGTATTGTGCTCTCCGGATCCGCGAACGAGCTCCAGTGTCACAGAGCTTTGGCTTCGGCTCGTCGCCACCTTTATTTTAATCTGTGCCAAATATATATTAAAGAAAACACAAAAAGAAAAACAGGAGCGACAAAGAAGTATCTGCTTTTGACAAATCCAAACCTCATTCTTCTGTACACACTCAGAGAGAAACTGCCTTCACACTAGGAAAAAACAAAAAAATGTGTTTCTGTTTTGTCGTGTTTGTTTTAAAGCCAAGCGGAGTCGTCTGCCAGCAGCTGATCTCAGTGCCGTATGAAACCCACGTTGCTGTTAATTCGCTGATTATTAAGACATAAGGAGACGGCTCTCGTTTGTAACGTTCTACCCCCACCCCGGTTACTCAGCAGCGTCATCGTGATGATGTTCCCGGAAAACAAATGCTGTGTCTCTGTAGGTTCGGTTGCACTGTTTCAGCTGAGCTTCCTCCTTTGTCGTCCAAAAACTGCAGATTTGACCTTTTCTTTCAGTCTGAAGTCTTGTGATCATACAGGTTATGATGTTCATAAATATTTACAGAAAATCCAGCAAATCCTCTTAGCGTGTTTTTTTCTTTCTTTATATTCACTCACAAAGCAGGTCTTGTTTCAGTTAAGCAAATAGTACAAAGTTGTTACTCAAACAAGCATTTATTGACCCCAACAGGCAGATTACATTACTGTACAGAACGCTGGAAGCTGTAGTGAGCGATGGCACACGCTGAGGGTGTGTGTGTGTGTGTGTGTGTGTGTGTGTGTGTGTTTGAAATCAGGTCAGCGTCACAATGAACTCAGCACTCAGCAGAGACTCCGGTTCACTTTTTTATCCCCTCTCCTCTGTCGTTTATGAAGAAAAGTGCATGTTACCCATAACCACCCAGCAGCGGAGGTCTGGTACGGATCAGAGCAGAATCCGACTTGAGTGCAGGTGTCTTTCTTCAGTCAGCTCCGGCTCTGCACCTGACCCTCCGCCCCATCGGGCCAGTCCCACGCGACCCCAGAGCGCTTGCGACACACACGCCAATTTCGCTTAAGTTCAATATTTTATCTGCAGACAATGAGTAATAGTTTCATTCCATTTAACTTTCCCTTTAGCTCTGCTTTGGCTAACTCCAGCAGCTAAGGTGTCCTGCGGCTAACGTTAGTCTTGTGTCCGCCTGCTGCAGCTGGAGACAGGGCTGACGAGACCGAACCATAAACTAAATGTGCCGTAAAACCAAAACCATGAGCTGAAAGCGGCTAAAAAGCTCTGAATTGTGCTGCATAATTCTCTGTAGGTTCATTATTAGTCTCACTGTTCACATGACACAATCTGTTGTTACCATAAGAATATTAAACAGTGCAACATTAAGGTGTCTCATACATACATGATTTAAAAAAAAAAAAAAAAAAAAGCGTTTTGAAGGTGTAACTTTTCTCAGTTTTTGGAAAAGTTTCCATATTTTTGGTGAAACAGTTCGATTGTAACTGTGTGAAAAAAACGCCTGGCTGTCTAATAAAATCAAGATGATCCGGCAACAAGTTGCGGAGTAAAAAAAAAAAAAAGTTGTTTTGTTTTTTTTATATTCTTTGATAGACTTACTACAACAAAAGACACATGAAAACGTATCCGTACAATCCAACCCAGGGCTCCGATTAAATTCCGCAATGGCGCAGAATTGACCAAACTAAAAACGTTGACGGCGTCGAGCTATCGGAGGTTCTTCTTAATGTTTGAGAGTCCAGCGCGCCACACCTTGACCGTTTTCCTTAACATCCCGACCCAATGCCTTTTAATTGTGACAATCTTCTGAACCAATTTGTCAGCTTTTATCCAAAAGCGTTCTTCCTTTCTACGTTGCTCATTATATTTGATTTATATTTTAACAGTACGTTCGTCCTGATGCCTCTTTTCGCTTCATCTCAGTATTCAGCTGTGCCACAGGTGTATCTGCCATTCATTCACATGACGTTTATTGTTTCTCTGTGTCGCATCATGTTTTTCTCTGGTAGGACTTCAATGGTTTTCGGTAGTTTTTTGAATTCACTTTGAAAGTTTACACCGTTTGAAGAGTCATGTTGGGCCTGTTCTTAACTCTTCTGTCTGATCCTCTGTAAGGTTTGTGAGCTACTGAATATTTTAATGCATTATTGATTATAGATTTACAAGCGGAGGAGGGGAAAAAAAAAAAAAAAAGATCCAGAAGTCACCATGTTGTTTTTGTGCCCGATTCTATCAAAACAACGAATCAATCCGAGTACCTCGAAGAGCTTTTATTTTTGGAAAAATCCTCTGGGTGTGAATTTTTTCTCTGATGCCTGCGGTTTGTACATGTTCCTTCAGTTTCCACTGCGTGTATCGATGCCTGTGTGTGTTTGTTGGGTCTGTTGCACCGTCAGCATGTTTGACACAATGAGAATGGAATGACCTGTGATGCGTTTAATGTTTCTGATGTCAGAGCTGCAAATAAATCTCTGTGTTTGTTTTATCCTGCCTGGCTTCTCCTTTCTCCAGAAGAGTGCTGCTTCGGCTTTGGTTTTTCAGTGGCAGATCTCGTAGCGGTGTTGTCGCGCGAGAGTTCAGAAATATTAAATGTTATAAATGTACTCGGTCAGAATTTCCCGGCAGCATCCCCTGGCCATCTGGCCCCCGCTGAATGTGGGCTCAAAACACACCAAAAATACTTTGCAATTTATTTTTTTCTGTTTCCCTTAAATGGCCTCAGAGTCAGAGCCTTTGGCACACAAGGGTGAATTTAGCACCTCTGTTGCTTTTAGCATATGTGGAAGTGCCTGATTTCGGTCAAAACATTAAAAACCGATCTGCTCGTGACAGTTGTACGTTTTGAAAATTCTTTCTCATGGTACCAAATATTCGCTCTCACACTGAAGCCCATTTATTGTATGTGAGAGTTGCTCATCTATCTTCAGTAGAAAAAATCCTAAACGAAAAAATGAAGCCAGAAGAGCCGAACGCTAACTGCTGTTTGAATGACTGATGATTGTAATACAGACTTTATCTCACTGAAAACACACAACAGCCAGAATTCACAGTGGCCAAGACTTTATTTAGCATTTTCGTACTAAGAAACTTCTCACCAAAAGAGAGAACATGGAAAACAAAACACAAAAATAAATACCCGAGAACAGCAGAACCAGGAGAATGTGACGAGTGATTGCAAAAATAAGTCCGTGTAGTCTATTTCTTTGTACATGTGTGTGTGTGTGTGTGTGTGTGTGTGTGGACACCATCTCGTCCTTTCGCTATGAGAAAAGATAGACCGGAAACTCTGCAGTGAAACTGCAGCGATTACATTCCCAACAGCAGTGATACGAAAGTTTGTCAGTGATGCAATCCGTGTTTTTCTGCTCCTGCTTCCGAGAAGAGCGAAATACACCAACAAATGTAAACATAACAGATAATGCAAACTGAATCTGAACATTTGCCTCAGACTGTGTGTTTATGACGGGCATCCTTCAAGCAGGGAGCATGTACAGAGCATACATGATATCATGGCTAGGTCAAGGAAATGAATTTTCTTTTCAAATTAGAGGAACATTTTGGCAGCAAGTAGTATTTGAGGATTAAATCAGTGACCTTTCTCCTGATTTGTCAAATTCTTTCCCACCAAAATAAGAGTCTGCAGAACATTAAACGTTGGTATGTACACATTGCATATGATGTGTGTTTCTAACATAATAATCTACTTTTTAAAGTTTTTTTTTTTTTTAAATTTGTTAACCCACAGCTTTGATCCAAACCAAATTTAGACATTTATTTAACTTCTGAGAGCAAAACATTTCAGCTGGTAAACTTAAGAAATATTTAAAAATCTGCTTTTGCTCACTAGTGGGTGAACAAAAATACAGTTAAGAATAGTTGCGATGCCTTGTGAGAATTTTAGTCTTCCTTGCTGATCTTATCCCATAAACCTCAAATCATAAACACATACAGTGTGACATCAATACAGCAGCAAACCCTTTAAAAAAAATCATGCAAAATTTACCTAATTCTTTTTTTTAATACAGTAAATAATCAATAATCTTCAAATCATAAAAACAACATGAACAGTTTTCAGCATAAATAATATTGTAATTGTGTGTCTGTGTGAATTTAAAACAGCTACGAGCCAAAGATCCCTCCTCCACAGTTCAACCGTGTTGTGTTTCATTACACTGTAATATGTCAGCAACAAGCGTGGAACATGTTCAAATACTGCAGATGAAGGTGAGACACACGTTAAACTAAACAGCACTTAACATGAAAAATCCCTCCTAATGAAAGACTTGTCGGCGAAGCAACCAGAAACAAGCGCTGCCAAACCAGAGAAGTTTGTCATATTTACAGGGAGCTGCTGGTTGGTCGGGGTCTCTCACGCTGTGATTGATTCAGGGCTAAATGCATTCTTAGATCCTTCCTGGCCCCAGGCTACAGAAGCCATCAGCCCCAGGCTTGAAAGCATTGACACACTGACACAATCCTGACATAGTGGGCTAACCCAAGTGTTAGCCTCGGGCTTGCTGGCCCCGCTCCAGAGCAGGGTTAGCCCCGAGTTATATCCTGAAATCAACACGGGGCTAAAAGGTGCCGGTGTGAAACTGGGCTAAGTAAACACAGTAGTCACATAACATTTTAGAGAGTAAACATTAGCTGCAGGTTCCAACACACATTTAACCCAGGGCTAGAAGAACCGCAGTATGAGTTGGTGAGCCATGGACTTCAGTTAACCCGGGTTAACAACTTGTGCGTGAAAAGGGTTTATCCCAAGTTATCCCAGGGCCAAGTCTTAGCCCAGGACTAAGATTAGCCCTAAGCTTAAAAATATGCAGTGTCAAAAGCTCGGAGTTGGTAATTCCTTTCTGAAAAAAAATGAATGATGTCAGACATGAAGGCCGTAAAGCTTCTGTGCAACTGAATGACACAGGAAATTCAACTCTAAGATTTACTTCTGGCGGGTTAAAGCTTATTCGAACAGACTCCTGATGTCCGTTATAGCAACTACAAGAACAGATTCAAAACAAACAACAACAGCAAAAAAATTAACCTTTAACAAAACCTTATTATGTATTTCCGCCACGTGTAAGTTTTCCCCTCTGTGTGCTGTGTGTCTACAGCTGTCTGTATCTTTGGCAAATGAGCAGAACGTGATTCTATTTGATATTCTATGTGATAGAAAAGATGATGTTCAAAAGAGGCGTTTGAAAGGTGAATCATTCTTTCTGAGTCTGTCACACTGACTGTGCTCCTCGGGATGGTTTATGGTCGATGGATTACTGTTGCGATTCCTGCTGGTCACCAGGAGAGGGACATAATTCTGGAATGTCTGTAATTTCCCTGGAAAGAACTTGGAATTATATTCTAATTTCAATTAATTGCAATTTAACGCCTTAGTTGTTGTTTGTTGTCAGGTGTATAGCAGGTCGGCTCTCCCCAGCAGGACACTTGCTGTGAGATTATTAGGAAATTACAACATCTGTAACAAAAAAAGTGTTAATAAACATTTGGAGCCGACAGTGATGCAGGACAAGATCCTGATAGACTTTTGGGTCTGGTGACATGTAGTTTTTGTTTTGTTTGTTTTTTCCCCAGAGAAGTCGATTGCTTTTTCTCTTCCAGGAGACCAACAGGCCAACAACACGTGTCCCTGACTGCACCGTCAGTGTTAGTGTGTCAGGGGGTTCAGACTTTGGTGACGCTGTTTGTTTGTTCTCGCAGCGGCTGATCCTCGTCTTCGTCGTCGACACTCAGGTCCAACCTCAGGTTGTCCAGAGTCTGACGAATATTCAGAGTCTCCTTCCGTCTGTTAGAGAGACAGAGAGAGAGAGAGAGAGAGAGAGAGAGACAGAGAGAGAGAGAGAGAGAGACAGAGAGACAGAGAGAGAGAGAGAGAGAGAGAGAGAGACAGAGAGAGAGAGAGAGAGAGAGAGAGAGAGAGAGAGAGAGAGAGAGAGAGAGACAGAGAGACAGAGAGAGAGAGACAGAGAGAGAGAGAGAGAGAGAGAGAGAGAGAGAGAGAGACAGAGAGACAGAGAGAGAGAGAGAGAGAGAGAGAGAGAGAGAGAGAGAGAGAGAGAGAGAGAGAGAGAGAGAGAGGGAGGTGCTGTTTCATTTTCTGCCATCAAAGTAATTTCTAACTTTATTGTATTTGAAGGCAGAGGAAACTGATCTGCAACTTTCTTTTCGCCGTGAAAAAACAAATGTCAGATCGGAAGGCAGGGTTAGGGTTTGGACAACAGTTTAAAGTCTGGTAACCATAGCAACCATACTGCTGCTTCACATCATGTTAACAACTGATGCATTGCTTAAAAGACAATCTATAAAATTCCATAAAAAACAAATGTTCAAGGCTTATTTTACATCTGTAGGAGGACGAGGGTTTGGAATCTGTTACTTCTGGCCTCTTTGTGTTTATATGTGTGTGTGTGCGTGTGTCTATGTGTGTGTTAGAGCACGTACTTTGTCTGCAGGTGCTGGTCGAGCAGCTGCCTCTGCAGCCGGCTGCTCGTCTCCCTCTCCTCGGCCAGCTCTCTCTGGGCGCTGCGGTACTGCGCCTCCTTCCTGCTCGCCTCCTCCTCCGCCTCGTTCACCTGGCGCTTCAGGGAGCGGATCCTCTGGGTCATCTGGAGGACCAATCGCAGAGTGGCGGGTTAGTTTGGACGCACAGGACCGGACAGACTTGTTAACAGAAACGACATGAAAACTCCTTAAACGTACCAGGTCTTTCTGCTCATTAGCTATCCTGTGCTCCTCCTCCATCTGGTCGGTCAGCTCGTTGATCCTCCTCTCCAGTTTGTTGACGCTGTTTGCCAGCACAGATTTGTTCCTGCACAAACACACACACACACACACACACACACACACACACATTAGCCAACAGTTACATTACAAGGTGCCTTTTTCTATAATATTTCTACCTGATCATGTTTATTTATGACACCTGAGGTCCAGTTACAGTGTCTCATATTAATGCTCATGGTCAAGTATTTCTTCATGAGCTTACTGTAGTGCTGACGATGCAGGTTAGCAGTCAGATGATCAAAACTACAGCTGTGAATGTTACATTATGTCTAATATGGACAGAAAGCCTCAGGAGCATGTTTCAGCTGGTGTGTTCATAAGGTCATGTGACTGACCTCTCCTCGGTCCTCAGAGCGTTCTCCAGCTCTTTGACTCTGCTCTCCGTCCTGGAGATGACGTCCTCCTGAACTTTGGAGCTTTGAAGCTCCTCCACCTCCAGACGCAGCTCACGCAGCTGCACACACACACACACACACAGACATGAGGTTAGAGATTTAAAGATAGGACTAGCACTTGCCAGTAGCCAGCTCAATTTCCATTTGTTCCTCTATTTTTTTATTGTATTATTTACACACTTAAATGGACGTTTTTTAAAATCATGTCTTTCAGTTTAAGTTCTTGTCAATGTTCCTACAGTAATTTGGCAGTACTGTATCTCCACGTGACTATTAGGACCTGACATACATACATACATCCGTCGCTGGCATTTCAGTGTACATGTGCCTCTAGTACACAGTTTGTCCACCAGAGGGCACTGACAAGTTGATTTTTACACTACACAGTGTCCTGCTCAGTACCTTCAGTATCTTGGTCACACTTTATGAGTAATCAAATTTCAAAATCAAAAGATCAAATCCAATTTTTTTCTTGATATAGTGCTTAAAAAATTAATCACAGTTCACACAGCTATGTTACTTTTACTAAGATTCTTAAATTTTAGCACCTGCATCCGCTGCATCCACTACAGGCCTGCTCAATTTGAATTAGAAAGATGGAGAGAGGTATTGAGAGGGACAGTCTAACAGTCTGAAGTGTGGACTACAACAATAATTGAACATGCACACACACACAAACACACACACAGTACCTGTCTCTCCATGGAGGCCTTTTCAGATTCCAGCAGATCGTTGAGATCTTTCTCCTGAATCAGCTTCAGCTGCAGCTGCTCAGTCTGATGGCAAACACACAAACAGCCAAATAAAATCAGTCTCACTGATGAAATGGATACTGGGAAGTTTATTTCAAGTTCAATGTTGTGGGGAAAAAATAAATCACATATTTAAGAGTCACTTCCTGTCTCCTGTGTGTTTACCTGTTCGATGGCTCTCTTGTGTTTGGTGGCCCATCTCTGCTCGCTGTCATGCAGCTCCTCCAGATCGCTCTCCAGGTCGATCATCTTCTCCTGAGTGAGGAAAAGGAGTTCATCAAAAAAAAAAAAAAAAAACAACAAACCAAACTTTTTTCTCAGACAGTTTCTGATCTGAGGTCACTCCTCGTGGTGACGCTCTCTGTTGTCATTCAGGTTATTTAGAAATGGGACAGATTAAGGATCTTCAGAAATAGCGACATGATGAATATTTGGGATTATGGAATTAGCACGCTGATTGCTAAACAGGATTTGCATAATTAATGCCTCATTAACCCCGAACTCTGATGGTTTGCATGACTGATTAATTCAAGCGGACATCTCTGTTTGAATCATTAGGTCACGTAGGCAAACACACTGTGGATACTGTCTGATCCGCGGCTGAAGTTCACTTCAAGGATGAAACATTCAGGGAATAATATTTGATATTTTTGATCAATCTTTCCAAATATGTAAAGGAAGCTGTGCTCCAACCCATACAGGTTAATACTAATATGTACTGACTCTGAGATTTATACTGATATTTCATGTTTTGAAGGATGAATCTGTTGATTTTCTATATTTTCTTCAAATCAAATAATCAAATCTGTTGCTAAAAACACATTTCATTATTAATTTAATTAAAAAAGAATTAGTGAGTCACTCTGTTGTACTAGCTGACATTTCCTTCATCAACAAACACACACACACACACACGCACGCACGCACACACACACACACACACACACACACACACACACACTGTATTTTAGTTTGCATTCCACATACACCATTCTGCTGTGACAAATCTAACTAGAAAACATAAGGTGTATTCATCAGCAGCTGAAAATAGTCCCCAACAAGTGCACATATTCCTCCTATTTGAGAAGCATTTGATGAAAACTACAGTGCCCGGCTGTTTAAGAACATTATTGAGCCCTCTATAAATCATTCACAAAAAACAATACTGGGCTGAGATTCAGAGATGAGGTTGAGAAATAAGCAAGTATTGAGAAATGGACAAATACAAATGTTGATTTTGGTCTAATCCTTGAAATCTGATACCAACTTTAAAAAGTTAGAAACTAAAAGGCGTAAAAAATTCAAACTTTCTTTAAACTTTTCTAACAATTTATTTTAAATAGAAGCACTTATATTTTGTCACCTCATGCTGCCACCAAAACATCCCACTTACCGAGTTTGTAATTATTTTACAATGGTGTATTATCTTGTGTTTAAAGCCCTTTGGAAGTGCATATGACTGTCATGGACACTTGGACTATCACATGTATTAAAGTCGTACCTGAGCCTGTTTGACTTGTTTAGCCAGGTCGTCTTTGGCCTGGTTGGTGCTGTGCAGCTCCATCTGCAGGTCGTCCACCATCCTCTCTGCCTGCTTACACTGCAGCTGGATCCTCTCTCTCAGCTGGATCTCCTCCTCCAGCGTCCGCTCCTTATCAATCAGCTTACCAGAGACCTGCACACACACACACAAGCAAACACACACGGATCCTGAGGCTGTATTCATGTCCAAAAGCGATTTTTCTGTTTTAGTTTCATTTATCCAACAACATAATACCCAGGTGTTAACAGGTATGTGAGTGTGAAATACTTAAACGTATCATATTAGTCTACTATGACTCCAAGTCCAGCTGAGGCTGATGGGATGAACTGAAATATGACAGGTGGTTGTACCTCTCCCTGCAGTTTGTTGACGAGGGTCTGCAGTCCCTGCAGCTCCTGCTCCTTCTCCAGCAGGGACTCCTCCAGCTCCTCCACCCTCAGCTGGCTGTCCTCGCGCAGCTTCTGCTGCAGGTGCAGCGTGGCAGTAGCCTGCGTGGAAACCTGCAGGGCCTCAGCCAGCTGGAAACACACACAACCTTACAGTAAACACACACATCTGCACTTAAATGCTTTTTATATCAGGGAAAGGCTAAAAAAAAGTTTATCTTCAAAAGTCAAAAAACAGTGTTTCTGTACCTCTGTCTCCAGTCTGAGGATGGTGCTGTTGAGTTCCGATGTCTTCTTGTCTCTGGTTTCTTTATGCACCTCCAGCTCCTCCAGCTGTCTCTCTGTCATCCACAACTTCTCAGAAAGAGTCTGAGCGTGCTGCGTCTGCTTCTCCAGGTTCTCCTGAACACAATACAACACAACACACACAGTTCAGAGGTCTATACAGTATCTTACACGTGAGTGTCTTACTGTCCTCTTAAAGTCTCCAATGTTTCAATCAAAATCAGTCTTCACATTCATCTATCCATCCTAGCTCTTGACTTGAGTGTCTGCTGTGTGACTCAGTCTACCTCAGCGTCCTGGATCTTGTTTTGAAGGGACTGCTGGAGGAAATTGAAGGCGTACTCCTGAGTGTTGGCCTCCACCATAACGTCCCGGGCCTCCTTCACCTCGATCTGCACAGAACAAGGAGTTAATCATGCAAACACGTGGATAACTACAGTGCCATCCATCCATCCATCCATCCATCCAGCCACACACACCTCCATCGCTCTGTATTTCTCGCCCATGGTCTGGATCTCTCTCTCCATCTCTATCATCTGCTCCCTCATCCTCTTCATCTCGTTGGTCAGCTGAGTGTTGGTCCTCAGCAGGTCCTCATTGTTCACCAGTAGGCTGCGCATCTCGAACCTTCACAGGGAGACAGAGTTATCAGACGGTGTCAAACTCTAGATGTACATTGAAAGGAATGAGGCCAGAGAACAGGAGGGGTCAAAGAGTCACTTAAAACCAGCCAGGTTTAATAGAAGTGTGAACGGAGGGTGTGGTCAGTGCACTGTGACATCACTTGGCACCACAAAAGAGCTTCAAATTACAATGAGAAATCATTTCCATTTCAGTGTTGAGTTAATAAATCCTTAAAAGAATAACTTAAGAGAACATCTGCAGAGTCACACCAACTTCATACAAATTCTTAAAGTAGTAACTTAGCCCAGATGTGAAACTCATTTTACTTTCTTTGGGCAAAAGATTTCCAATCTGTCACACACAGCTAAACCCACCAGTGACATCCCAGCGCACCGACCAGTCCACTTTACGTCACTGCAGTAAGGTGACAAATTCAACCAGCGGGAGTCATCAAAAAAACAAGACTCTCAGCTTGTACTAAGTGAATCCTTATAGGACCAGTGTCCCGACCATCTGTGATGTTCCAGGTTGCAACCAACTGTATACACCTCATCTCAACCTCCCCTATGGTAGCACTAAAAGCAAACATGTATAGTGCAACATAGTGGATGAGAACCCACTTCCTCTATAGCTATCAGAGGCTCATTGTAAGGTAACACAAGCACACCGATGAGGAGTTTCAGGTGATGATATATCAATAAAAACATAATTATGAATAAGTGTTTCCACAACCCTACGCATTGGACCTTTAACAACAATTTCATAAGAAAGACAAGACAGGACTAGTGGGGAAGAACAGCAGGAAGGACGGCAAATAGAAAGAATGTAAGCAAACAAACAGGGAGAAAAAAGGAGAAGGAAGAAAAATAAGATCCTGTCTGACCTGATCTGGTTCCTCTCCTTCTCCATCTCCACGCTCTCTGCCTCCAGGAACTGGTTACGCTAGAGAGAACACACATGCCATCAAATATTGACTTCATGGATTCAAATCCCCAAATCTCTTAGGACAGTCTATCTCAAGACCTCTGCTATAGTCACTGTGCCAAAATACTTTTAATATCACAGTTGTTTAATAAAAAAAAAAAGAGGACATCGGCACACTTCTGTATGTTATGTCAGTTATGTACTAGCTCCATTTCCAATGTTCTTACAGCAGAACAAAAATGTTTTTGAATCCCAAAGTGAATCCTACCTTCCTGAATTCATCCAGCTGTTTGGTTAGCTCCTCTACGTAGTTTTTCCCTTTGGGGGCCCCTATAGTGGCAGAGCGCATGCTGTAGTGGGTGGGAACCACCTGAGGAAACAAGACTGTTTTAAATACATGTGTATACATATATATATATATATATATAGAGAGAGAGATAGAGATTAAATGTATGTGAATATATATACATTATAATCTAGTGAGGATGTGACTGTATTGTCTCCATACATACAGGGTTGTTAACCTCGGTCCTCCTCTTCAGTAGAGTGTCGTAGGCGGAGAATCGGGGGCGGTTGGTGGTGAGGGTGGGCGTGGGAATGCCCACTGGACTGGTGCTGCGACTGTTGAAGCTGTACAGGTTCATCTCTGAGGTGGCAGGAGACAGTCCACCCTGAACATGGAGATGAGGAGGGTCAGAATGGTGCTGGCAGCCTCTGAGGACTGCCGAATGATGCAAATCCTCCGTAGATTTTTCACTGACTCCAAAAGACTTGCTGGTGCTAAGCCTGCATCTAAAACATCAGTCCTGGAGTTTTCCATGCATGCTTTTGTTTTAGTTAAAGCTGCAGTCTAAAGTTTTGAGAATAAAAAGGACTCGGTTTGAATGTTCGTATGATACAGCTCCCAGGTCCCTCCTTCTTCCTCTCTGCTGTGCTACAGCCCTGCCTTCAAAGCCCCTCCCCACAGAGGAGCCTGCTGTGCACAAGCAGGTGTGTTACTTACTACAGTAACAGAGGACGCCAGATAACCAAGACAGTGTATTCAAATTAACAACAACAACAATGTAAACCCTGTTTATTCTCTTCCTGATCAATACAGCTAAATTACAATGACAAGTGCCTCATGCAGATCACTGTAGATATCCTGAGTAACATACAATATTCCTCGAATCGAGTTACCAGCTAATCATTACCCGGTGCAACACCATGCTGCCTTTCTGAAACATGAGTAACGTTATTTCTCTAAACCAATTCAACCTCTTCAGAGCGTCCTGTACACAAACTTTAAAACGTTATCACTGCCCAGTCACCTGAAAGACACTTTTGCTGACCAGTAGCCATAAAGATAAAGACAAAGCTAAACACCGGAGTTAGCATACAAGCTAACAAGCTAGATTTAGCAACAAGCTAGGTAGCTCGACTGCAACATCGTACAGCCATATCCAAGTCTTTCTGTATAGTCTCTCAGCATATGCACGAGAATGATTGACACTTCTCTGACACTCCCCTTGACTCTGGTTGGTTGTATTGAGCCAGGAGCAGTGGATTCTTGCAAATCAAATTACAGCCACTGGGTGGAGCCACAGACAGTGGATTTTTACATGGCTGACCTGTATCTTATTTTACTGTGAGATCATGATGACAATTTTAGCAAATATACTCAAAAAATAGTTAAAAACTACAACTTTAATGTTGCAAAAGATTATTTCTGAAACTAATAAAGTGAAAATGGAAAAGAAACAAAATGAGTTATATATGAAATAAAAGGGTTTCTCTGCCAAATTGCAAACCTTGAACTCAGACATCCGGTGCATGGGGTTGTACTCCAAGGAGGTGGCCGTGGCATACGGACTGTTGAACACCCTGGGTGGACTGTCAACAACACCCAGCTGTAAACAAACAACACAACAACAGTGATTTTTAACCTCCTATCAGCGATACAGGTACTGAGACATGGGAAGCAGAAAGGATGGCGAAAAGTCCACAATCTGAGTTTTCAGACTGCAGGCGAATCGAGAAGTGACGCCTGAGCCATGACTGTTTTGTTGCTTTTACTTTGACTTCAGTGTTAGATAGAAATTAACAAAAGTAAAGGCAATACTCGTACAAAAATCAAATTAAACAACAATTACGAATAAAAAAAACATCAAAAAGCTCTTTCACATGATTATTACCAGGCATGTGACTTAAGTCTCAAACAACTGACAAAAGTCCACATCTCTGATTATTACAAGATGAATGTTATTTCTAATGTTCGACAAAGAATTACACTAACACAATTAATACTCATGTAAGTTGGTGATATAATTAGCTGTTAATCATAAGTGATTACATGTGATAAATTGCTGGTGAGTGAGTACTCATTTGTAGCACACTTGAAAGGTGTCTATCGATTAGATTTGATTTGATGGAAGATAAAAGACTGATGGCACTGTGTAATTCAGAGTTTCTCAACCCTTATTTAATTAGACAAATCTTGCATTGTTATAGGATTTTCAAATGGGTTAAAAAGACAGAATAGGCTGAGAAACTCTGGTATAATTTGATTCTGTGGCGACAGTCAGGTAACTGAGGCGCCCAATAAAAAAATAAAAAAAACCTTATATCTGTGTTTTTTCCAGGAGATGGTGCTGTTCAATAGCTGTAGAGGAAAAAGTTGAATTAAACAAATGCTGCATGAGACATTTCTCACTTCAACATTGACATTATTGTTCTCATCATTGTGGGTTACAAAGATTTGTATGTGTTTACATTATTGCACATTTAGTTGCTTGCATTATGTGACTAGATGCACTCTCTCAAGAGAAACATTGACCTTGAACACTAACTGATGGGGATCTTGAGAATTTTGAGATCTGTAAAAAAGCTGAAAGATCAGAAAACAGTGAGCGAAAAATCTAGCTTCGGGTGATTACTGAGTCTAAACAAACTTCATCATCCGCTGTAGTTTCAACCGGTTTCCAATTCAAAATAAATTAGTTTCAGTACGTTGCTAAATGTATTAGCATTTTAAAAGTCTACATAAGACTGCTATCCCAGAAAAAAAGAAAATGATGGGGAATGTTCTGCAGTGCATGGACCATAACAGACCTCACAGCTGAGTTTTATCCAGGAGATGGCACTGTTTAATAACTGGTTCTGTGTTTCTGCAGTCCCAGATATCCAGCAGTACAACAGCATCTGATTAATATTAAATCTGTCTAATCTCTGCAGGCCCTGTACACTCTGTGGGTGCTCTGAATTACACACAGAGTCCATGGTCCATCTCACTCACCCTGTCAGACATAGTGTCCCAGTCCCGCGAGGCCAGGGACTCCAGAGACCCTCGGTAGTTGTTCATCCCCAGCCTGTTGGTCTCCCATCGGGCCAGCCTGGGGCCGTTCTCCCCCATCGACCCGCCGCCTCCCGGACCATCTGCATCCCTGCCGCTAACCCCGTTGGTCTTCATCTCGCTGTTTAGGAGCAGCTGATACTTCGGGTTCTGGCTGGTCTGCACGACCCGGGGTGTGGTGGGCTCCTCCTCTGAATGCTTGTTTGAATCAAATTCAGACTCCTGGAGGAGAGGGGAAGAAGGTGGGGGAGAAGGGGAGAAATTAACCTGGGTGAAACATAAAAATACACCTGCTGGAGGAGTGGAAACAGGATAAGGATGATTTTACAGAGCACATGCTGGTGTTGTGATTGACAGCAGACAGTTGACAATTATACGGTACAAAAAGAAAAGATATAATGAAAGTTATGGAGGGTTATATAAAAATATATATTTAGTGAGTTGTTATGAGCCACCTAAAATTGCCAACAGGATAAATGAGCAGAACTTCTACTTCTAGAGACCAAGCGCTCCCAAAATGGTCCCATTGACTGCAAATCTAATAACCTTTGGTGCAAGCTTAATGAAGGGAACCTAGCTAAAAACATCTGGGAATGTACTGAGTAAACGGAAGAAGAGTTGATTTTTTACAGTTCATTTCATGGTGCAAGCTCGAATCACATGACTCAAGCTCAAAGATTACAAGTGAGCAGAGAATCAACTGGTTTTCCCAACTAACACAATTTGCAATTCAACAGCAGCCAACCATGTTTTGCAAGAAGGAGCGACAGCTGTGAAGTGTGGCGCAGAGAGGCGGATACACTTATTTAACAGCCTTCAAAACAATGACTTTGTCCCATCTTTGCATGTACTGTCTAATAAGAAGTGGTTGAAATCTCACCAAGCTTATTATCAGGCAAAAAAACTCAAGCAGAGAGAGTTTTCAGTTTGCCCCAATCACTCTCATGCAGTGCAAATCATTAGTCATAGTTTTTAAACCAAAGCTAGAAATGGTAACGTGTGAAGCTCATTTACAGGAAAAGAATCAAAGAGAGGAGTTATATCTGTCAGCGCCTTTGAGGCCATTTTGATTAGTACGATTGAAGAGCATGTGCGGTGGTTTCATGCTTTTGAGTCATCATGCGGATTGAGACCGGCGCTTTGATCATCATGCATTGAAAAGACTTGCAGTGCCATGCTGTCAGGCCGTCTTCATGCGGAGAAGATGCAGAGCTTTTCCCTTCATGCAGGGACATCAAAACTGGAGTTTTCCCTTTTGCTTACCGATCCCATGCCGGAATCAGCTACCGAGTCTCTGCCGGAGTCTGGGGTTCGAGTTTGGCTAGTCTTCTCCACGCTGCCTCCTACTGGACAATCTATTCTTGCGGTAATCTGACTGGTTTTGGTGTCTATCTGTGTTGAATCAGCCCCTTTCTGACTGGTGTCCATGACAGACGGTGTCACAGTGATACTGGGAACTGGACTCTCATTTTGTCCGAGACTGCTCGGTGAGGAGGGATTGGACTTGGACTTTGGAGACTCGAGAGCGACTCGTCCTGCTCCCGAAGAAGGGCTCTGTGGGGATCTGGAAGAAGAGTCATGATCCGGACCAGAGAATTTGGTGATCAGGTCTTTGATGCTGCCGGCTCGCCGCAGGCTCGAACCGTAGGACAGGCCTTTCAAATCCCGGCTCTTTGGACTGGCTCTCCAGGCCTGCTCTGCCTCTTCTTTGCTGGTGGTGTGGTGAGAACTAAGTGAAGACTGGGAAGAAGTGACCTGCGGTGCGGGCTGAAAGAGGTGAACACAATAACATGTCCCCAAAACACTGTTAGTGAGGAGTCTGAGCAGCAGATGCACCAGGTTAGTGGTGGGTCATATGACATACAATGTCCATTTACTTTACAGTGTAGAGCATAGTAACTGTCTTTTTACTATACCGTGGTCTGAGTGAATACTCAATTTGGATGAGGCACTACTACTTTCTACTTTACAGAACACATGGCCTGTCATTTGTTCAGGAACATCGTGATACTTATTTTGGGACAGTGATATGGCTGGCTAGCTGCACAGCAGATTTACCGTTTGTCAGCCGTATGCAGCGTTATTGACTTTCAATCTTACTAGCATAACATTAGCTTTCTGGTTAATAGCAAAGCCGAAACGTTCTACATGAGCTGGGCAGACTAGTTCATCTACCAAAATCTTATCTGAGGTCTGTCATATTTACTGGGGAAGTGAACAACGTTTCCATTGTGTAAGAACTTTTAGGGTTGTATGGATTGCTCCAGCTATAAGTCAAACCTCCCGGTGTTGCCAGGGAAACAGAGGCATTGCAAATTGCATTAAATATCCATTAATGGTCCATATATCAAGTGACCGTGGTATAAGCAAGATATTGCCCTTTGAGGTGTCCACAATAAGGAATTAATGGAGTCCCCATCATCCAGTAATTCCTGATACTGGACACCTCTTGGGGTATGGATACAGATTGATTAGAACAAGTACAGAAGAGTCACAAAGTTTCTAAATTTTGGTATATTTAGCTAACATTAGCCACCATCAACTACTGGTATGGCTGTAGTGGCAATGAAGCCTCCTTTACACAAATATTCATTAAATCTCACATGAGCAGTTTAGATTTAAAGACAGCACTCCATCACTTTAATTTGAATTTAAATGATTTCTTCAAAGCAGCACATTAATAGCGTGTTTGTGTTCGTCTCTCCAGTCTTTACAGTGTAGATGATGTTTATTGTTGAATTGCATACATAATGACAAGCCCAGTGTGTAGGTGTGTGTGTCTGTGTGTGCGCGTGTGTGTGCGTGTACATGTGCTTCTATCCTGACATAAATCCCTCTTGAGAAAGTGCAACATCTGCTCGCTCATCTGAAAAATCACCCCTGAAACACAACATCCCACTTTCTCACACAGATATAACAGGAGAGATACTGTAAGTATAAACAGGCAGACAGAGAGACTCCAGTGTTCAAAACCCCACTCAGCTTACACTCCCAAAATGGCAGCATTTTTTTTTTTTGCCAAAAAGCCACTTGATTAAATCCAACTTTAATTAACAATCATAACAAGGAGGCCGATGCCACTTAGAGAAATGAAGTGGCGAGCGTCCAGGGGTTTAACTTTTGGGGCTCGAGGGTCCAAAGCACCGAGTGGCCTTAATCCAGGAACTCGCCTGGCCACTTCCCCTTGGGACAGTGAGCCGAGGCCGGGGTGGGAGTGGAGCCATGGCCTGGGAGGACTGAGAGGGAGGGCGGGTGTCTGGGGTTTAGGATCACTGCTAATCACCACGGTATTAAAATGTTTACAGGCCGTGGTGGGATTAGCTCTGAGCTGATGATTTTAATGTTATTATTTTTGCCCTGTGAACTCAGTTTGGACTCTCCGAGTATCATGGAATGAGGGGACGGTGACACAGTTGTGATGAAATGTGTGTTCTTGAATTTCTGTCTTCCTTCACAACGCATCCAATACAGCAGCCTGGTCAGTGGCCCGGCGCTTATCAGTTTGACGCTGTATGTGCCCCTCTTGCATCACATCTTGAAGTGCCCTTTTTAGTGCAGCAGTATAAAGAGCAAGAAAAGTCTGAATTGAGGACCAAGAGACAAGATTGATTTGTTTTAATCTGATTGACACTAGAGGGGTAGATAGGGCACCATAGTGTGATACTTTAGACCACTGACCAGACATCTGTATGTGATGAGTTGGGAGTGAGAACATGGCGCCTTTCAACCCACTTTTCTCAGAAATTCCATCCAAATGGACACTAAACACCAAATCCTCAGACTTAAATGATTAATCACTTCATTGTTAGACTAAAGACACAACAATGTGATTTTTCATGGTGCGATAACTAGGTCAAGATCTAAGAAAGATGGGGTGCATGGTTTAAAGAAACCAAAGCTGAGTTTTGGTGGGAGACAGGCGGAGAAGGTGAAGTCAGACATTTAGCACACACATCCAGCTACACTGAAATTGTCCTTCAGACATGTTGTTACTGTGATACACTGTTAAGCTGTTTGAACAAACCAATTGCTGAATTTAGAGAAAGTGAAAAGAAATGTTTCGAAATCTTCAAGACAAAGATGTGCAGCATAACATAGTAACCACACAGACGGAGATTCATTCAGGAAAGCCAGGTCCATATTCCCCAAAGTCCTGCACACACACACACACATGCACACACACACACACATGCACACACACACACACACACACACATGCACACACACACACACACACGCACACACACACACACACACACACACACACACACACACATCGGTCCTCCAGTCCCTGTGGCCTCACTACAGTACAGACATATGGCGTAGAGCTGTACACCATCTGACCCAGATATGAGATTGCAATGCACCCTGGGAAAAACAATGAATGCACTGCTAATGTTTGGTTCAGGGTTTTTTCTCCTGAACAAAAGTTCAGCAGGGGTGGCTGGGGCAGAACACTGTCTTTTCTATTTTTCGAAACACATATACTGTCATGATAAATCAAACCTTGTGATGGCCAATATATCATCTAACATCTTCTACTTTAGGTAAGAAAAATCTTTTCAAATGTTTGTCAATGTTGACAAATTTCAACAATGTAACATACAAATCTGCTCCATTAAAGGGTCACCCCATGTGAGAAAGAATTAGAAAAATAAAACACACACAAAAAGATTTGTCAAAATCAAAGCAGCAGAGGCCTGAGGTTTGATTCTAGTCAGGTTATCTTGAGCTCCCTGAACCCTGTATCCTACATTTACCACAATGAATCTGCAACATTGTTTTTATTAGATCATACCTGCCGGGTTAATATCAAAATCCATCTGTCTAAAATCCAAACCTCCACACCTTCAGTCTATAACACAGCTTTTCCATTACATTTTCCAAATGAACCCTGATGTGTTAAATCTGTGGAGTGCCCCTTTAACTGTACACCGTCATGACTCCATGTCCTATATATCATACTAACAAAAAATCTAATTTGGTTTTGATGGTGTTGGAGATGTTTGTGGGAGTTTACATGGATTTCTTTGATAGACAGGCTGGTTTATTCAGAGATCACACATAGATTCAGCTCCTGGCCATCTGCACACCAAACAATGGGAAATATTACTAGGAACTTTTTTCAAGTTTCAACTGTCAGGACCAAGCCTGCCTCTTCCATTTTTAGCTGAGGGAATTTCAAACATTTCATTATTGCTGTGTTTGTAGGCATCTCCAGTACCGGCTTAGAGGATGACGATGAGGACAGACTTCTTTTGGCCAATTTTAGCACAATCAACATCTCATGGTGACAGCAAAAAGTCCAAAGGGTTGGGCGGGGAAGGGTGTTTTCCAATGATGTAAAAGAAGTAGTCTTAAGGGATAAACTCAGAAAAATGTTGCTTTCTAGCTTCTGTGCCTCTCCTGGTTGTTTCCAAACTTCACTGTTTGCCTTCAAAGTTTCCATGGTGTTTTTTTCTTTTTTTCTTTTTTGCTCTTATGAAGTGCTTTCTTCTTCCCTTGGGTTGTCTTTCAGCTGCTCTTTATTTTCTAGATCCTCCTGGTGTTGTCCTTTTGTCTCTTTTCTAGCTCCTCTTAGTTGTTTTTTCTGTTTCCGTGGGTGCGTCTCTTGTTTTCTAGCTTGTTGTGGTGGTCCTTGGTGGTGGTGTTAAAAGGTTGAAGTTTCATTTATTTGTTTTTTTACAACCCCACGGCTGTGACACAAGACTGTGTTTAAGTCCATTTGAACTACAAACAAACTCTGTTGACTGTTGGGGATGAGTTCAGGAGTCTCACAGCCTAAGGAAATAAGGTGCGCTGTGGATACTTCTGTATCTCTTGCCAGATGGCAGCAGGGTGACAGACTGTGGCTGGAGTGGGTGCAGTCTTTAAGTATCAAAAGCAAAATAGACAATAAAGCAGGGTCTGCTTCAGAGCACGGCTAGTCTGTGGCTAGTCTGTGGCTTCCATGGCGTGTCCGCAACTTCTCAGTCAGTGACAACGTCCTCAGAAGCTCCAACCTCTTGTCCAAATATGGCCCCTTGTGGCTCCAAGAAGCCAAGATGGCGACAACTGTAATGCCAAACTCAAAGCACCTGAACAGTAGTTGACAAGCCAACGGTAGACGTCAGGGTGGGTTTTTACGCTCATCTGTTCCTAGATGTTTGTTGTTGTTATCGGACTTCTTCAGATCGTTGTTCTGTCGTCCTCAGATTGTTTCTACCTCGGCATCGAACCCTTCAAACACTATTGTCCAAGTTGTTGGTGACACAGATGTAAAAGCAGCAGATGCACTAAAATGCTACACTGAAGCAAGACTGTCACCGCAGCGGCGAGGGCCAAACAATAGCACAGTAATAAATAAAATAAATCAGCAATTAGTGGCAGCAGTCTCATGTTGGACACGTACGTCTATCGCAGAGAGCAGAACCTTGAGCTAAGTTTGGCCTGAGGCAATCTGCTTGGCAATATGTTCCTGTGTTGTTGTTGTTGTTGTTGCCCCCCCACTCCTCTATCTCTCTCTCCTCCCCTCTCTATGGCTGTAAATAACAGAGATTAATCAACCAACCGGCGCGCTGTGCTCGCCTTAAGGCCGGCCCGTTTTCACACTTTGCTTAGTCCACAGTTATCCCTTCAGCAGGACTAATCATTACAAATCAGGCTGAAATCTGTCCAGATTAATCCTAAATGTCTCTTTATTTAATGTGGGAATATCAGAAATGATATGACCGGGATCATTTCATTTGGTTAAGCCTATCAAATATGAATAATCTATTAGTGATATGTTAAATATGGAGAATTGAAAAGCTTAGTAAGTGTTCCCACATACCATATGTCAAGGGACTGGTAGCAATTCACATAGGAAATTTTAAGTCAAAGAAAAAGTGAAACACTAGCTTCTAGTCAAGTCAAATACTGTATATACACATAAATATTCAAATCATTTATCCGTAGAGCTGAAGAAATCATAGATTCCTTGAAAGTCAATTGATGGAACATTAATTGCCAAATATTATGATTACCAATTAATCATTTAAGTCACTTTTCTGCTAAAAATACCCACAACGGTGTGATCACAATGAGCACAATCGGATCGTATGGATTTACTTCTTTTCTCTGTTTAATTAACCGAAACGTTCATGAAAAGAATCTTTGATTGCAGCCTGAAAATTCAAAAGAAATCAGGGGCTGCCGTTCTGAGAGAGCGAAACAGAAACAATCCAACCACTTCTAAACATGAGGGGCTCCCACCATTTTAATCTGACAAATCAGATTAACTGTATAAATAATGGTTCTTCATCAGAGGGCAAAGTAGAACACTGCAGCAAATCATTTTATACATTCCATTACACATGACTTTAGTCCATCACTGGAGCAGCTTTGTCTTTTTAAATCTTTACACAATGGAACTACATGAGAATATTATAACACAAAAATCACCAGAGGCTCTCACCCCACACTCATCTATGTAAGGCACATTCTTTTCCCCATGAGCATGAAGCGCTGCAGAGGCTTTTTTACACCTCACATGTTCTCATCTGATGAATAATTGGCACCTGTGTCCTACTTTTATACAACACTTTTCAGTGGTTTTAGGGACATTTTTGTGTTTTTTTGATTAATACTAAGAGTGTTGGAAAAGGTGGGGACAGTTTAACTAACCCAGCTGCTCCTCTCTAAAATCCACAGGCAGGTTTTAAGAGTCAAAATAGTAGAGCCGAGCTAAACAGGATCGATCTCTGAGGATTAGAATAAAAGTCCAAAACTGAAGTTTTTCTATTTAGTTACTGTAAAAGCAGTGGCAGCAGTGGTGCAAGACCCTTGCTTTTTCAACACTTCTTCTTTTTTATGTTTTTAGGGGAGATCTAAAAGCATATTTTTCAATTTCTTTTCAACAATCTAAGTTTAAATGTGAATCCCCGAGGTGAAGCGCGGGATTGAGGCCTTGATCTCTAATCACTGGTGCTTTTGGGAACTCCAACGGTGTTAATCAGTGTTGGCATTGACATATGAGAAAAAAACAAAACACATACAGAGCTCGCATTCACCAGATCACTGAATGTACAAAAACCTCTTAATCAAATATAATAAAACTGTTCATTTTATATCTAATCAAAATGATGTGTGATTATACAAATCCTGTCTCAATTTTCTGACAGATTAACCACAAATAATATGAAAAAAAGGTTATGAACCTCTCTTAGTGCAGAGTGGCTCATTTAGATTAGCAGGACATAGTTGGAGACCACAGACTGAAGTGAGCTAACATAGCATAATGAAAACGACAGCAATATGTTTGTGGCTATATATATATATATATATATATATATATATATATATATATATATATATATATATATATATATATAAAATGCAGTCGGGGTGTCAAGGTATAGCAAGACTATCCTCAAGAAAATATCAGACTTTGTCACAGAAGATCTTTGTTCGCCTCCTGTTCTCTTCAGCGCTGACCACGTCATTCTTTAACAGTGGTTTCAAATCAGGAAATTCTCTCTTTTTGTTTGCAATGAGATTTGAAGCCCTTTGGAAGAATCTGACAAATGATATCAATGAGGTTAGATCAGAAAACACTTGGATGCCTGATTCAACGGGGCGATTAAAACCATGAATTTTGTTATGAATGGTGAAATGTTATATCAAGCACCAATAAGTGTGTTGACATCAAAGGTTGCGTCATCTGCTGCAAGTGTGTGTCACTTACCGAGCTATGGTTGTGGCCATGTTCCGTCTTCACAACATCTTAACCTTGATGTAATTAGTATACCGAAGATGTGTTGTGATTATTTCTTCACACAGCAGGTTTGTATTTCCATTTTCACTAACAATACTGACCACATCCCTCATTGCCTTGCTTACTACCACCATTAACTTACATTAACCATTAACCATTAATTACATAATCAACATATTTATTTTAACTGAAAAAATATTTTCCTAAACCTAACTGAGTACTTTATGTGCCCCCCAAATAAGTAAACATTTGAGGGCACAGTCAGATGACAGAAAGGAACCCACTACATCAGCCAAGTTTCTACAGATGTGTTGATTGTTCATTTTTATTGTAATCCTGAGAAATTAATCTAAAAATTCAGAAATTACAACCACTACCAATAAAATATAGCCAAAACTCATTCACCTAATACATTTTTGGTGACTTTTCACAGACATTTCTACAAAAAAATAATCAAAAAATCAAATATAATCTGTTTTTTTTCTATATGGCCAATCTTAAACCAACGAGCTGGATGCATGTTGTATTTGTGAGCTGTAGATGCAGAATGCTGGCAGCCGGCCTGTCTGCTGTTGGTGTTTAAGCTTCATGAGTTAAACTGTGGTGACACTTTGACAGGTTTCCTGTTATAATAAGACTCCAAACCAGGTTTCTTCCCTCATCGTTTCCTGTCACAACCGTGTCAGTCTATTACAGGGTTGGTTTTTTTTTCGGTTTTAGGGAAAAGATGCTAAGTGTGTGTGTGTGTGTGTGTGTGTGTGTGTGTGTGTGTGTGTGTGTGTGTGTGTGGGTCTGCATCTGTGTGTGTGACAGACAGAGCCAGATGAGCAGGCAGATGTTTCCTCTGTCTCCACTCCGACTGTCTGAGAAAGACTGACAACAGCTGGACCAATGCCAGACAAACACACACACACGTGCGCGCACACACACGTGCACAAACACACATGCATGCATGCATACACATGTGCAGACAAAGACACAGTAACACTGCTCTACCTTGACAAAATTGCACTGAGAGTTTTCTTTGTTGGTTATTTCTCATCTACCCTGTATTAAACTTCACCTTGTTGACCAAAAACAGTTTAGATGCGCTTCAGATGAGTCCAGACCAACACTGGATATTCTTCCGGCTGATTCTGTAGAATTCTGTCCCAAAAGTTCTCTTTCACAGACTTGCAGAAGACATTGCTGCTTGTTGTAAACAACTTTTTTTAGATTATGAAACTCCTCTTGCACAAACTGTGTTTTTCCCTCAGTTGCATTTTCTGTTTGGAGCTCCATCTACACCCTTACCATACAGAGTGACAGGTAGTGTTAGGTGTGCTGTTAGTTTTATTTGTTAGGCCTGCTAAAGGGTCAGAGAAACGGTGTCAAGAGCAAGAAAGCTTAATAAAATCTGAAAAAGACCTGAAGCCAGGCGCGAAAACAGATAAAGGAGGAGTTATGGATGCTGTGGGTTTAGAGTTGAACTGTACCATGTTGTTTCCTTGTTCGGTCTCGTTCTTCCCCTGCATGCTGTGGTTGCTCGTGTCCTCTGTGTCTGACCTGAAGGAAAAGACAGAGATGTCAACTGACTCATCTTAATCAAACAGGCACTAAAAATACAAAACTAAAGTCAACCAGATACTTAAATAGTGCACAGTTGAAACAAAGTTATTCTGAACACTGAGTTCTGCTGAGTTTGGTACCTGTGGGACTGTTTGAGTATCTTCTGTGTGAAACCGGTCAGCCTCTGCGTCTCTGCCTGGTACCTCTGCAGATCTTGGGTCAGCAGGTTATGGAGCGCGCTCAGTGCCTCCGCTTGGAACACCAGCCTCTCTGACTGGAGCTGACGCTCGGTGATAGATGCCTGCAGCTCACGACAAGCACACAGGTGAAACTGGGGAAGAAAGTAAAAGACAATGGTTTTATTAATAGGCTTAGTGAAGAAATATGCACTGTAGTCTGTTGTTGTCTCTTCTTGTGTTTTGTCTTGTCTGTTCTGTCCTCTTTGATCCTGTTGGTATGTTTAAGCATGTTAATACTTGATATTATAGCAACAATTTGTGAGAACAACAACTATGAGATACTGTTCAAAGCCCTGGAAAAAGTGGACCCTGAGTTCAAATTATTTTGTCCACCTTCCAGTTTATGGTTTTTGATCAGTTTAAAATATTGTGATATGTGTAGGATATGTGTGTTTGCCAACTTGTTAATGGGCAATATTTCCAAATACAGGGTTGTGGGCATTTCTCTGTGAATAGAGACAGGGAAATCACACTTTCTACAATACGGTATGTTTAAAAAGAGTTCACTAGTCTTTTCATTATCAATTGTAGTAGTAGCTCAGCCATCAGAAATATGTATAACATTGATAATAGGATCGTACTGTAGTGAATCTCTGTTTCGCTTGCAATATGTATCACCAAATATCACATTTTGCCAAAGCCCAAGGTCTATACATTAATTTGATTGGTTTTTAATATGATGATATTTTCAGTTGCTGTTTTTTTCAAGCCACTGTGGTTCCTGCATGAGATCAGTTTCCTGCTGCGGTCACTTACGGTGGACGCCTGAAGGCCGGAGTTTCTCTTCAGCTCTTGGTCAGTCTGTTTCTTCTTCTCCTGCAGATCAAAAAGCTCAGTGGTCAGCAGCTGGTGACGGCCTTCAATATGCAAGAGTCTGACAACACACACAACAAAGCAAACTGTTAATTTAGAAAATGCACCCGAACTCCCACATGAATGCTTTGCAATAGGATGGGCAATATAGCTTTGAATCTATATTGCATTTCAGTCATAGTCATAATATCTCTTTTTTTTAATACATCAGGGTGTGATTTTCCTGTCTATCTTTCTCTTGTTGATAGTTGGTCCTTGTACTTATACATATTTGCTTGAAAAGAAATGTTGATACTACAGGGATATCTGGATTGTTTGGAGTTTTACTTGGAGTTTTTATCCTTCAAGAGCTGCTGTTTCATATATTTAATATGTTTTAGTATGTACAGTATATACAAATTAGATACAGCATAAACAAGTGAATAGGCACCCCCCCCCCCCCACACACACACACACTTTCTTTTTTTTTAAAAGTTGTTCAGGGACAAACGGTTAGCTGTGGTCTCTGGATCCCTCAACACACAACCCTTTCTCTGCGGTCTTGGTCTCTGCAGGTCTGGAAACAGGCAGCAGTCACCTGCCCACATCAAACATCCCGGACTTACCTGCGGGCTCCTGCAACACTCTTTAACATGAAACCGCTCCTTCCCTTGAACAAACATGGTCGTGTTTTCATAGATACACACCGAGCCGATCGGCTGTTACAGAAGCTAGGGGATTAACGCTTCCTGTTTGTAATCGCCAGCAGCAGAATATTCAAAAAAAGTCATGTGACTGCTGTGAGTTTGAATGGCCGAGTCACACCAGGCCTACTGTTTGCATTCTAGTCAGTCATTCTATCAGTACTGAAAATTATGGTATAGTGTTGAGGTATGGAGTAGTGGCAATAGGGTCTGCGTGTAATAGCAGTAATACTTGTAGTAGATAGTTGTGATAGTTACTGCACTTCTACAGCAGTTGTAGTAGTAGATGTTGTACTACTTGCAGTACAAGCAATAATTATATTATCTATGTTCATTTGTGTAGCAGACCAGTAGTAGCACCAAGAGTAGTCCCAGTAGAAAAAAAGGGGCAGTAGTTTCTATAGAATCAGCATTAAGAGGATACAGAAAGTAAATTGAAGTCTTGTAATAATTATGAATGTACTAATGGCTAATGATAGTTCTTGTATGAGTAGTACTACGTGCAGCAGAGGCACTACTACTACTGCTACTTGTAAAAGTGCTATTAACATCAGTGCAGCAGTGATAGCAATAGCAAAAGTTGCAGGAGTACAACTTTAGTGTAGCAGTGTGCAGTAGTGGTACTACTATAATGGGAGCAGCAGTACTTAAAACTGCAGTATTAATAGTTGTACAAGCTCTAGTAATATTTCTATTTGTAGTGGTTGCAGCTGTGTTAAAGCACTGTATGCTGGTATATCTATACTATTAGTACAGCAGCACTAGGAGTAATAGGAATAATACTACTAGTATGCATAGTAGTGGAAACTGCACAAACCAGCAGTAGCTAGACCGGCAGTAGTGATAGTTGTGGTAGTATTTCTTACAGCATCGAAGTAGTTCACCTTATACTTGTACCAGCAGTAGTGCAAGTTTTTAGAAAATATTAGTAGTCATTGTAGTAGCAGCAGCAACACAATGATTACTCCACTACTATTACTACAGAGGCAGACACGGAGACCCAGGTGAAGTGCTGCAGAGTGTAAGAGGCCCTGCGTCCACTGGGAGGCACTAACCCTCTGTACCGCAGCGTCACAACAGCCGGTGATGAGAGGCACACAAGTGTTTTGTTTGTGAGGAAGAAGAGGAGGCTCATCTGAGGAAAAGCCTTTGATGAACTAACTGATCGAGTGACATCCACATGTAGAGGAAAGACAAATTAGTAGAAACGACACAAACAACGACACAGAAACACAAAAGGCCCTCTGGGAGATATATTAACATTCTGTTAATGAGGTTTTTTCAAGGAGCCCGACAGACTCCACTGTGCGCGTCAGAAGAAGTGCTCTGGAGTGAACCTAAAAGACGACGACGATGATGTCTGATTTACATTCACTTTGTCCTACAGACGGCACACTTGAAACACTGGTGACAAAAATGTCTGACAAAAATAAAATACAAATAAATGTCAGGTTTTTTAAATGTTGCCGGTTTATGTATAAGTCTTTTATGTTAAATGTCTATTCAAAGCCATACATATTTCAATATAAAATCAATATTTTGAATCAAGTCTTATCATTATTATAATATTGTAACAGGTTTCAATATTCTGCACTAAAAGGCTCCACTAGAGTTACACACTTTTCTAAATTCAGTTGTATCATACTGTAATAAACAGCACTGCCTCTCTCTGTTTGTTCATCAGTGATCATGACTGACTATGGTCTTTTCTGATGTCTGAAGATTTAGGCTGAACATCATTCAACAGTGTTTCAAATCGGTTCCTAAATGAAATCTAATTTTTAACTCCAAATCTATCAGTCAGGCTGGGGTGCTCACTTTGGACACTAGTTGGAACCTGCTGGCTTTGAAACAAGGAAAGGTCTTTCATTCAGGAGACTGCTGTTCATGTCGACTGTGACACCAGAAGTCCATGCAGAGTTCTTTGAACTTACTTCCACAGTGAAGATACGTCAGGTTACATTAATATTGACTGAGGTAACAATGCGTTTATAACAGAAATGACAGAAGAAACGAAGTGATTTGAACCCAAACTGTGATGTTTTCCTAAACCTAACCAAGTCATTTCTGTGCACAGAAAAGGCTCAGTGTGTGTGTTTGTGTTACGCTAGCGATGGATGTTGTTTTTGGGGATGCTGAAATTCAGTTGCTTAGGTATGAGGTTGTGTCAGTGTTTTAATTGTTATAAAGGTTGGATGTTGGAATGCCTGGTTTGTTTCTGGTTTTTGGGGTTTCAAGCTTTAATACTAACTGGATTTATGTATTTCACCACTGAACACATTACAGGGAACAAAGTGAAGTAGTCTATGAGAACCAACCAGTGAAATGGTTCTACACTGAACAGTGTTCTAGTTCTATTTCATATTTCTTCTTGCCTTTTAGGTTAGATATTTTTGGCTTGTTTGTTTGTTTGTTTTTGTTGAGATGGAAAGATTTCGTCTGATTCTTCTTCCTCATCATGAAATCAATCTGGATGATTTCTAAAATGAAATTATGTTTTTAATTACAACTTTAATTACAACATACATGTGCAGATCTAAAAGACTTCATGACTCAGGAAACTCATATCATCATGTTATGGTTTGGCTGAAATCCAGGCGGCACTGATTCATCTCTCAGCCCTGGTGTCAGTCAAGGTTTGAAAGAATGTAACAAGGATGTCGGATTCAAAACAACTATCACAATACGCACAGCACAGTGTTTCATTACAAGTGTAATATCGTTTGATCTCAGCCTGGTGAAATGAAAGCACTATGAATCTGCTTGGTTTGTTATTGTTGTTCAAAATGAAAGCCTTGTGTCCAGATGCCTGGAGCATCTTAATAAACAATACAATAAATGTTTTTTTATGGAGTTTTATAAGAAATAAGCAGCGTAAGACCTGTGCATATTTACCCAACGTCCTTAGGGTAATTCTCAGAAAAATATCATTTTTTGCTTTGAATTTTGTGTTACGAGACTTACCCACATAACACAGATGACGTCAGACTACATCTGAAGTATCCTGCTTCCACTGCTGGCTAGCCTGAAGAAAACTTAAGCCTGGAAATCAACTCAGAAATCTACCGGCGTGTTCCTGCTACCATCCTTCGGTTCAGTGTTTAGAAGAAATGAACATCTTGAGAGGTATCTTGAGGAAGATTTCAAGACTTTGAAGCTTCATGCAAATGAGCCACTTTGTCACCTGTCAATCAAAATGATCTTAACCAATGAAATGGCTTCATTAAAACACTGTGCGCGTGATGAGCGATGAGGAACATCATCCATCGGTGTGAAAAGACGGTAATTACCAATGGGTATCTGTATATGTGTGTGTGTGTGTGTGTGTGTTGTTGACAATTTGAAAATTACACAGACACTCACACACACACACACACACACACACACACAGACACACACTCTGCCAGCTGTCAGTGTGTTCTGATTAGGTGCTTACGTATAGAAAAGCGTGAATAGGGCTCCATAATTGCTTGAATGTATGTGACAAACACATTTCACTCCATAATTGCAGGTGAAATGTGTGGGTGTTATTTATTTATTTATTTTTTTTACATTTTTTTACGTTCATGCATCTCACCACTTGCAGCCTGTCACATATGTAATTTTCACTGTGTCGAGGTTACACAGGATGTATATACAGTGTGTTTATTTATAGCACAAAAAACATTTTTTGATGAATAGCATCCACTCCACAAAGTGTTCCAATCACCGACAGAGGTTTATGCTATGGACCTGTATGTAAATCAACACCAGTGTCTCTTCTTCTACTTCCTATTGCTTGTGTTAAATTGTTCAACATTCACATTTGCAATAAAAAAAGAAGAATCTTTTAAAGCCCAAAGAGATGTTAGGGTTGGGGTTTAAGTTTCAGTGCTGCCACGATTCCCAAAATGATCGATGATAAAAATAAAAAAACAACAACTATATTTTTTACAGATTTAGGGATAAAAACATGTTAGTTGTTGTGGTGTTAGAAAAAAGAATGGAAATGATGAATAAAAATAAGAGGAGGTAAATAAGACAAACATCTTGAAACAAGATAATGAGGAACGGAGGAAAAATTGATGAGAGGAATGCTACAATGTTTTGACAAAATGAGGAGGAGGAGAGACAGCTACTGATGAAGGTGGCGAGGTAAAATCATGTTTCAGTTTTGTCTTCTATTGCACAGCCCTGTTGTGTGTTTAAATCAGAAAGTAAGACATGAACAGAAATGAACAAATAAAAAAAGGAAGAGAAAGTGAAAGATGGGAATAAAGAAGAAAAAAGAAAAACAACAAAGAAATTTAACAAAGAGGAGAAAATGAAAGAGAAACAATAAAAACAGATAAAAAATTAAGCAAGCCAATGAAAGTGAAATCATGAAGGCAACGAAATGATAATAAAAAAAAACTCAAGGTCCTCTTCATAGCTTCTTTCTGGAACGTCCATCACATTTTATAGTCTTCATTAGCAGACAGACTTTATCTCAGCTACATGTACCACCTGCTGTAATGTCACTAAAGTTGCGTACCTAAAGAGGAAACAGACAACTTTCCCCTCCTAACATTTCCAAGCTGCATCATTGTCATCGTGACTGTTGCAAAGACGACTGGATCGCTTTTTTTTTCCCGTCATTGTTGCAACTGCCAGCCACGCAGGACAAAAGTGTGAGTTTATTCACTCGTTCAGTCTCTAATGGAGACGTGAAAGCAGGTGGAAATGCTGCCAGACTGGATCACCAGTCAGCCTTCAGTTCTGGAGATTGGTGCCAGGCGGCAGACAAAATTACACAGTGAAGGCAAGGTTTATAGGTTTATATTCTATAGCAATTACAGTGTGTACGCAACATTTA
Source organism: Acanthopagrus latus (assembly GCF_904848185.1). Taxonomy (NCBI): domain Eukaryota; kingdom Metazoa; phylum Chordata; class Actinopteri; order Spariformes; family Sparidae; genus Acanthopagrus; species Acanthopagrus latus. The sequence continues at coordinate 4,551,617 of NC_051050.1, read as the reverse complement.
CTTCATCGCAAGTTAAAGCAAAGGTCACGTGGCGACACCTGAGAGAATTGACAAAGACAATGAGATGTGGTTGAATGGCATGGAGAAAGGATCTTTGTTGAACATTTATATATGTACTTTTCTATTAAAACTAGTGCTTCCAGGGTAACTTTGATGCTCGAATGACTTTACTTGTTTAATTCAAATCTGTTTGCTGCTCAATCGATGTTCCTGTGATAGTTGAGAATTAGAATGCATTGCTCATATGCACCTTGGCAGCAGTTTGTTTCAGGAAGAAGTCTGATTCCACTGCATACAGTACATGTTAGTTTGATACGTGTAAATGATCCCCCTCTGTTCCCTGCACACTGTGATCCCTGGCCTCCGCGTTGTTGGAAATGAAGCTTTCTCTTGAGCCCTAAGAAACAGGATGAATCCCTGAGGCGTTTGAGCCTTTCCACCTTGTTGATCGATTTCATGGTCGATATCAGAAGATTTTGAAGCTTCTGAAGGGGAATGGGCAGATTATCCCTTTGGAGAAGTAGAGGAGGATAAAGATGAGAGTTGACAGAGTTCAGCTGGGTGCTCTCCAAGCTGCCAGTCTGCCTGTTAGTCTTGGCAACAAGCTGAGCTCTCCTTGCATAACCCTACTGTTTCCATCAATCTATGGGAAAATACCAGCAAACAACACATCTAATCCTTCACAATTCATCTACTCCACCAATGTCTGCTGCTCGGTCTGTGTTGGTTTGTACTGCTGTGTGTGTGTGTGTGTGTGTGTGTGTGTGTGTGTGTGTGTGTGTAAGCTTTTCAGTCCATCATGCTCTGCTGCAGATAGTGAAGGATGTCTTGTTGTTTTCAAATGGAGCAGGTCAGGACTGTAAAACTGCTAAGAGTCTAACGTTCAGCACTGTTGTCAGTAATGATTAAAACTGAAATACAATAAATTGGGTTTACTTTAGGGTTTCCGTATTCGGCGACTGTTCCTACACCCACACCGGAGGTCAGATCACCCAAACTTGTCACTGATGGATCTTTTCAGACCGGGTCACCCCGCTGCTCTGGACGCTTCCAGTAATAAAAACACAATGTGTATTTATAAAATGGTTTCTGAGAAAGCAGGAAGACAAGCATGACCGGAATGTCAGCCATAATGACAGGAAGAGTTCAAATGTTTTAGTGTTCCACTGCTGCATATTGACAGTTAGAAAGGAAACACAGCTGAAAGAAACTCGTCTTAAGGAGCTTGTTGCCTGAACGAGGAAATGAGGCTGTGCGATTTCTGTAATTTTATCTGAAGGTGACTGATTTACATTTTGCTGGGGCCAGAAAATAAAACATCAGTGGAGTGTGGGTGAAACAAGGGTGAGGCAAAGATAGGAAGAGAAAATAGCAAAGACCACAGGCTGAGACAGCTGTCAATCTAGGCAAAGCCCTGCAAGTCATACCTGCATCTTACTGGAGCTCTGATTTTTAAAATGTGCATTTAGTGACTGGAAAATGTATCAAATGGACATAGTTGACACAGTTTTGTTTGATTTCTTAGGAAGCAGTTCCTGTTAACTATGCCACATGTTCTCACTCACAATTTGGCAAATAGGCAGCTTGGGTCAACGGTCCAAAGCTTCAAGTTATGACACTGTCGGTACCCCTCTAGCACCAAAAATACTTGATTAGGTTTAGGAAAGGATCATGGTTTGGGTACAAGACGTTCTGTTAACTCAAACTACCTCAAGAAGTTAAAAACAAGCAGTGTTGCCACAGTTACCTTGAAAAGTAATCTGGCAAGTGATTACTCCTTTCAAAAGTAACTTAGTTACTTTACTGATTACTTGTTTTTAAAACTAACTAAGTTAGATTACAAGTAACTTTATTAGTTACATTCAGCAGGTGCCCAAACCTCCCTCCCCACCCCGGGCCTCATGACCCAGGATGGGGGGGGTTAGGCACCTGCAGTAAGGACACTAGAGGGTACCCACACCTACAGTGTAATAGTTTGAAGTGATGGGCCATTGACCAAGTTGCCTGATTTGAATTGTTCCGAGTCATAACAGGCTGAGACTTTCAAATAAAGTTTAGAAATGATTTATACTGAGTGTTCACAGTGTAACGTAGTCTGTAGTGTAGAAGTTAGCTTCTTTTGTAATCCCTACATAATCTCTTCATCCCACACTCTACCTCACTCAGTGTGACAAAAGTTTGGTACCACTTCACTACTTGGTCGGGATTATGTCCTCGCGCCTGACAAACAGCAGCACAGCTCGCAGAGGGAAGCGACTACTTTGTGTTTGAAAAGGCATCATTATCACCTTGACAAAGAAACTGAATTCAGGCAGAGTTTTAAAGAGCCGTTCACCAAAGTTCTTGGCGTGAAAGCAGCTTGATTCCTGCAGCTTGTTAAGGACCTCTCCGAAAAAAAAACAACCCAAAACAGAATCGCCTTATCTCTGCTCCAGAGTGGGAGCTCTATCCTCTTTCTGCCGCACAAAACCCAACCCTGTCTTGGCGCTGACATTACCACATAAGCCTCCCATAATGCCGAGGAAAACCCCTGTAAAATGAACGGGTGACGTCTTCTTCCAGTAAGCGGATAGGTGAAGTGGGCAGGGCAACATGATGAGGACATGTAACACTTTTTTTATTAAGAAAGTGTAAAGAAAGCCCGAAGCCTCCTCTCATTAAGCCTTTGATCTGAGATGTGAAAGAAGCCTATCAGTCTTGGCGATGAGAGCCAGTGTTCCCGAGAAATTAGGAGATTTCCTGGAATATCATCAGAATAATGTGTGCGTGCGGGTGGGTGTGTGTCTGCTGGCACACCCTGAATCCTGAGATGTGTTTTAGCTTGTCTTGTCTGACAGAAGTGAGACCAGTTGAAGTGTTGTTCTGCCAAACGGCTCGTCGTGGCAGGAGTACAGAGAGCACGGGCGAACAGGGTGAGGCGGCAGCCACCTACTACCATCTGAACATTTACTGTCAACACAGCACAAGTGGTTACAAAATCGGAGATTCACCAGGAACTCGCACTTTCTCACAGTCTAAATACAAATTCAAACAGAATTGAACTTTTTAGACGCTTAAACTGTAGCATGACGTCCAGACAGGAAAAAAAGAAAGATGGTCTGCGATGCCACACACAGGTTTGATGGCAGTCCATAAAGATGCAATCATCTGATCCAGTATAAAGGTATCGTGCCAAGACTGACATAATGAAGCAGATCCGATTAAATTCATCAGCATACATTAAATACCACTTTCTGTTCTGCTCCATTCATTTGCTGTGGTGAACGAATTATAACACATGCATTTTAACCCTGCACGTGCTTCACACTGAATGTAGGGATGCCCAATACTGGACCGACACATCACTGACCAAATATTGGGAAATCTATAACATTGGGTACTTCTCGCTGTCAGGGAAATATTGCAAATTGCTTTCATTGAAAGAGCAGCATTTACAAACTCTGACACGGTAGGCGGCTGTTGAAAGTTGGTTTGCGATTTGCTAAGCTGAAGAAGAAGAAGAGGAAAACATGGCGCCATCGGTGTGGACTTTTTTTACAGTCTAGTTAAAAAAATGATTGCAAGCATGGCCGTTCTTAGCTTCTGAAGATCAATGGCCAGTTCAGTACAATTATTTAATGCACCAAAGTGAGGAAATGGAAAACCAAAAAAAGATGAAAATGGATTTGAGCATGGACATGTGGCTACATGTAACATAACACATGTGCACACACACACACACACACACATGCACCCCCCCATACACATACACACAACAATTAATGCATGAACGAAGAATTTACTTTCGTTTTCTGTCTTTTTCCATTACCGTTTCTTAGCCACACACACACACACACACACACACACACACACACACACACACACACACACACACACACACACACTCACACAGGCAGGCAAGATCCTGTTGTTTCCTCCAATCGAGCAGAACCTGCTGCTGTTATGAGATACAGTGGAACTCCCACATTCGTGTTTCAGCTCTGTGACAAAACCCCACAAACCAACACGGAGCTGCCTCCTACTCGCATGTTCAAACACCACATAACATGGTCCTCATTTCGAAAAGAGCAGGGCCCTGTTTCAGAACGAGGAGGTAAGGATTTTTCCGACATGAAACATCAATCTATTTCTTTCAGGAATATAGAGATTATTTTTGAAAATAAGAGCTAGGATAATTTTGCGTCTCGTATGGTATTAATTTAATATGGTAATTAATATGGTATTAATTTGTATCTATGATCATTACCCTGCATGGATTTGCTGCTTTAAGAATCCATATTAATACAGAGAATCAATAGAGAGTCATAAGCTAATTCTCATCAACCAAATGTTTGACTGTCAGACTTTATGAACAACCTTTTGAGAGTTTCTTAAAAAAAACCACACACATTTCAGGGAGAAATTTTCATAGGATGACTGAGTTTACTAGCTCTCTACATTTTTTATCAGGGAGTTTCAAGAAAGTATTATTATCATTATTTTCAAATCAAAATAGTGTTATTTGTTATGGGCACCATGTTTTGGGTTGAGTTAAAAGCAAGGAAACTATTGTTCAAACAAAACCACTCAGGCTCAGCCCTCAGCAAACACCCACCCTCCATAAGTGCCCCTTAACAAGGCCGTGAAAATGTCCTCAGAGGAGGAGATGCACCGGAGAAAGAATATTAAAGCTTTCTGTTACTTCTCGTGCACAGTAGCTTCCTTGTATCAAGCACAAAACGTGCCATTGACTCACTGTGTGTGGATGTTGCTGAGCTCCTGCTCTGTCTGTCTCTGCAGCTGCTGGAGGTGAAAGGTCAGCTCCTCGCTCAACAAGGCAAACCTCCAAAGTCCTCCTCTCCCTGTGTTCTCCTCACACACCAAACCCTGAGCACGACAAAGGACAGAGGACTTATTGAGGCTGCGTGACACCCACCGGGCAGCCATACAGGAGGCACAAAATAAAGGCCGACTGAGAAGCAAACGTTTAATCAGTGAGACATGATTAGGTGTTTACATGATGTTAATAGCTTCCATGGTAACTTCATCTACTATAAACCTGTTTTATCCTTTAAGATACAGTACATTAGCTTGATAACAGTGTCACCTGCATTTTGTATGTGTGTATATATATACATATTGTCATTCTAAACATGTTGCCAAACAGGTAATATTAATATAATATTGCAATATTTGTAGGCTCAATCGACATAAATCATATATTTCTGGATATTTTGAAATCTCCCCAAAAGCAACTTATAAATGCAAGGACTCATCAGTAATGCGGATCTATTGACTAAGTGGATAAAGGCAAATCTAAGAACATGTAGAACAGTCTCGTAAGTTAAAAGAAAACACAGAATCACTCCCAGGTAATGCTCTTAGATCCAGGAAAAGACAACACTTATGTCACATCACACTATAATGATATCCAAAGTGTAAGACGTTATACACTCTCGTGTCATAATAATAATGCAATTCAGCATAGCCCTGCAGAGCCACTAGCAAAGCTGCAGACTCATAGTCTCTAGTCTAGTCGAGCCTGTACTCTAGGAGTATACTGAACACTGAGTTACCATTTTATTACCTTTACTAAGCTAAAGGGCTAAAGATGCTGGTAGCACACACTGGACAGGCTGTACACAGAAAACAAGTCAAGAAACCGGCACTGGCTAAATTCAGGGAGACAATCTAATAAAACTGCTGAGATCTGACCACTTTCATTGCTGGAAAATAAGACAGAGCCAAGTCCTGAGGCTGGATTTCAAGTCATAGCTCTGTCTCTGAATGACACACGCAAAGAAGAAAGGGGTAAAAAAAAAAAAAAAAACTTTGTTAAAAGACAAGTCAGACAAATGATCTATAAGTCATCATATAATATTTAGTCTGGAGGGTTATTTGATGTGAGAATGTATTCATGTCACAGCTCCAAGAAGTCTGCCGTCTCCGTTTTGTCAGACAGAGCAGCATGTTGAGTAAAGACGGATGAATCACCAGCTGAAGGAGGAGAAAGCGGGGGGGCGGAGGGGGGTGCAGACTTATCAGAGGTAGATCAACACACAGACAAGAGGAGGTGAAGAGAGACAGACAAGAGGAGGAACCAAAAGAGACGCTCGAAGACATGACGCGAGAAAATAAAAAAGTTGGCGTGGGGGACATTTAAATTTGTTTGTGGGCCTGAACTCGTCAAGGTGACAGAGTCCTTCAGTGAGCGGCTGTGGGCTGAAAGACAACAGACCGAATGAGTCATTCTGGCACAACATGACGATCACCCTCATCCTCCCCTGCGTCTGTCTGTCTGTCTGTCTGTCTGTCTGTCTGTCTGTCTGTCTTTGGCCATGTGACTCAGTCTGAGAAACAAACTGGCACCATGTTAACAGAGGAGCCAATTCTGATTTGCCTTTCGAGCGTGATCTTTAGTCCTCACTGTCCACAGTGAAACTCACAAGTGGCTGAATAATGTTTGTGTTTACAGACAGCGATGGTACAGACACGTACAAGGATACAGAGATTCTTAAAAATAATTTTCTCCCTGGGAGACAAACACAAGATTTGCCACATTATTTTAAAATTGTACCTCTATACTTTCATTTCTAGTCATTTATCAAGTGGGATTTAGCGGCAACTTGCAACCACGTGAATAACCGTCGTCTCGCCTTACCCTACAGTGGCTGCTAAAAAAGGCAAAAAAAACCCCCAAAACAAAACACATAGACCCTCTCTAGAGTCAGTGTTTGGTTTGTCCATTCTGGGCTTCTGTAGAAACATGCTGGAGGAACATGGAGAACTCTGCTACCACTGTCGATATAAAAGGCTCATTCTAAAGTAACTAAAACACAACGATTCTTAGTTACAGACGATTATACACAAACGAAAACGCAACTATAATTGCCAACGCAACTATAATTATCATGTTCTATTTTCTGCCAATGGATCCCACATAGTGGACCTCTCTGAACAGGGCTTCAGGAGAGATCGACCGGAGGGAAAGGAAAAGGGAAAAGACAGCCAGAGACAGATTCCCACGGGCACGAAAGAGGAGAAAAACATTAAGTGAGCTGCACACAGAGAGAGCGCCATAAAAATAAATCCCTCTATAGATTGTTAGGAATGCAGTTAGGCAATGTCGAGCAATTAGCCCTGTACCCTCTAGCAGAGTTCGACGGTTTGAAAACATCAGGTTAAAAAAAAAAGCGTCAGCAAAGACAAAGAGACGTGAATGCCTCTGCTGCCGATAAACATCTAACAGTTTTTACTAGAGGCGTCATGTTTCAGATTCCAGTGAAGCCGCTCTGACACTCATCCTCACCTCTTTCAGTTCGATGTGCAGAGATTCAAGTACTGATTGGATTACAGTGTTTTTTTTTTCTATTTATATATATCTGGCCCTTTCCAACTGTTACTCTATTTCACTCTACATTCTATTAAAATACACTGTAGTGACTTGATTTTTATATATGCCTCAGTTAACGTGAATTTCCTGTCATTTACCTGGTGCTCCTCGGTGACGGGGGACTGTAGGCTGTGAACTTTGGCCTCTATCAGCTGCCGTAGCCTGTCCAGCGAAGCAGGGAAGTCCTCTCTGTTTCTCTGGAACTCTGGACACTGTGAAGAAAGAGAGAGAGAGAGAGACTGCTTTCATGATTTTTTATCAACTTTCATCGCAGTAACCCTCGAACCGGAAATCTGCCCTGTGTTTCACAAACCAGCAGATTTGGCTGGCAACCACTGGGAGTCTGATCCTGTTGGCTTTGGATGTAGTCAAAACATCTCCTCAAACATGAACTCTGTCTCTATCTCTGTTCTAAATGGGGACGTTCAGTGTTTTTCACATTCTGCCAATTGTTGTGCCCTGAGTGTTTGGATGCCAATGTCAGCTGGAATCAAGGCAACACCCAACTGGCAGAACATCCTCCTCCGATTCTTCAACAATCTTTTATATTAGTGTGGAATGGAGAGAAACAGGAATAAAGGGAGAGGGAGGCTGAGGTGGACTGAATCCTGCCCTCCTGACAGAATTTTAAGAGGATGCCCTATAAATACCGACACACAGCTGTTTCCCATATGAGATTTGAACCATTTAAGTACTGAATTGACTCAAATAAGTATTTCAGTACTAATTATAACAACATTGTATTATATGGTGAGACACACGTTATGTCACAAACATAGTTATTTTAACTGGAAGTATGACCTTTCCTAAACCTAGTCATGTAGTATTGGAGCCAAAACTGGATCAAGTATTGTGTATTACTGCTAAATCAGCCACAGAGCTCTTAACATCCAAAAGTGACACTAGAGGGGCGGGTTAAGTGTGACATTTAGAACCTTAAAGCCGGTGTAGCATTTACTAGTTGGTGACATGTGTTGGAAACAATCAACAGATAACATATTTCTTTTGTTTTCCATTGTTCTATAAGACAAGCACTGACTGCTCTGCGTTACAAGTCCTAACTAGCAGGCCGTGCAGTTTGACAGCTGACATGTCAGAGGGATTTTTGTCCTGAAAGCTACTTTCGTTTCTCCTTGTCACTGTGGAAGGTGAGTGACAGCGGTTCTGTCAAATGATCATGCTTGCCACTGTTTACTATGATGCAATACCTCGCTCTGGGTCACCGTTCAAATATGGGGCAGAATGAGTGTCGGTAAAAATGAGGTTGTAAGACAAGCGGACAGCGCAGATGACTGCGCTGATGTCACAAAAAAAAGAGAAAGTGAAAACAAGAACTACAAAACCTACGCTCCCCTTGAACTGTTCAACGGTGTGCCGACAATGAAGATTACAAATCATCTGACTACCGCACAATGGTAGAAGCTTCCCCACCCACCACTGTTTGAAACCCACAACAGAGAGCCATTGTGCGACCCTGTGAAGTCGCTAACGCAGGTGGCTCCAATGTATGTTTTTATCTTAAAGGAGCAAATCAATGCTCGTACAAAAACTACAGATGGACAGCAGGCAATTAATTCCCTCACTCTCCATACGAGCTGATGCATTCACGACGTGAGTGGGCTGGGTGTTCATGGCACAGTGAGACTGTGTTGTCTGATTAAATGCAATCAAAACAAGTCCATTGTGTTTTAATCCCTTGGAGGGAGATTACATGCATCGACAGGAGCTTGAGGGAGCAGAGAGGAATTTTGTAGTTGTTAAGTGAAAAAAAAAAAGTCTCACTGTACATTATTTAAGTAGAGTGTGACCCAACAAAGTCAATACTTTTCAGTCAGTCTCATTATAAAGTGAAATTGTGCCTGATATACGTGGGATGTTATAGTTCTCTTCAAGTTACTGTCCAAACCCGTTGACTTTAAATCATGTTCATATACTGCTAATTTGTCTCCCTAATTACATTTCCCGGCAACAAATTGATGTGAACTTAATTTCTAGGAGACAGGTTTGTACTGTCAGAATAACATGGCCTAACATGACATGACAGTGTCTAAGATTTGAGATGACATTAACATTAAAACATTCCTATACACAATAAATGCTGTTAATTGCATCACTGATTTTTGTAATCCTCTTGGTAACCACGGTAAGAAGATGATATAGAGGGAAGCATCGGTGAAATTTTATGGATGTGCATTAAACAAAATGATGCTGATGTGCCCCAAATTGCCAGGCTGCTAAATGAATCAAATCAAATCAAATCAAATCAAATCGTGAGGGCTGTTGATTTTGTTGTGCTTGCAAAGCAATCGTCGTTGAGCGAGCCTTGTTGAAATGCTGTGGTGGATGCCAATATGTCTTGTGATATGGACAGTGACCTCAACCCCAGGAACGCGTTATCCGTTTCATAAAGACCAATAACAGAAACATTGAAGTAGGGATTAGCCTACACTGAAGTACAAAACCTGGAACAGAGGCTAGCCTGGACAAGACGTCCTGTACTTCTGCATTTAAAAGGTCAACTGCAGCTACATGTCTCAGGCTTTTAATGAGAGATGCGTTGGTACATGAATCGTTAACAACACTAGCCAGTTCGCCAAATAGTTAGCCACTGACACTTATAATTAAAATGCAGCTAGCTCCTTAGAATGCTAAGGCTAAAACGCTCAACATAAGCTAACACTCTCAGAAGGCTGCTGAGGCCTTTGCGAATACCAGATTTAACTTGGTGTCAGTTTGCTGCTAATGCTGTAAAAAGACCAACTTGGTTTCCACACGTCCCAAATACTTTCTTACCAAAAAGGCTAATTGTAGATAGGTGTGAAAGGTTTTTATATAGCTAGACCAACATACCTAAATGTTCAAATAGCAACTCTTTAAAAAAAAAAAAAGGCTGATTTAGCCAGTTCTCTAACAAAAGTTTTGGAAAACAACTATTGCTAGATCTTCCCTTACCCATTAAGACAAGTACATTCACCAAAATATCCCAAAACCAGGACTGTAGAAGAATAACTAGGCTAGCTAAACCTCATCATTAGGCTATGGCTTAAAAGAAGACTGCAGGCTAGTACAGCCAATTCTCTCAGTACCGAGTACAACAAAAAGTAGCTCTGACTCTGCAGTACTGAAGTCTTAAATAGACGGAGTTGAGCAAACTGTTTCAACACTGACACTTAAAAAGGAACTGCTTGAAGATAACTTTAGCGAAGAGTTCAAATAACTTTAAACTCGGCCAGTTTCAGTAGAAAAACAGCTCCTGAGCTGCAAAGTGTTCCTGAAATACTCACTGTTGGATGTGGAGAGAGGGAAGTGTTCATGATGAAAGACAGACTCAAAACTAATTTCCTGACTGAGCTAAGACCACAGGGGGTTTGTGTGTGTGTGTGTGTGTGTGTGTGTGTGTGTGTGTGTGTGTGTGTGTGTGTGTGTGTGTGTGTGTGTTAGTGGGTGGGCTGCACTTCTGTGTACATGGAGATGACCCTAACTACAACCTCCCCACTGACCAGAATGGACAAGCAGAGGGAGAGGGAGGGAGAATGTGTGGTTGTTAGTTAATATCCGGCCAGAGTTTGTCAGGGTTTCTGTGCTTGATTGATCAGTTTACTCACCCTCCCATTTCTCTTGCTCTCTCTCTCTCTCTCTCTCTCTCTCTCTCTCTCTGTCTCTCACACACGCACACACACACACAAACCCACACACACACACACACACAGACAAAGAGAGAGAGAGAGAGATAGCTGACTGGCCAAACAAAGTAACCACCAAATTAAAGAAAACAACATGACCTAAACATGCAGATGAAGAATGTATCTCACATTACATCCAAAATCTGTAAACTGTAGATGGTGGTGAGCCCTAAGATCTCAGAAAATCATAAAGAGCGTGATCTGTCGGTGCATTTATTGCATCATTTCCTCAAACTGCAATTATGATAGAAGATATTTTATAGGCCACCGTTTGTAATAAGTATTTGTATAAAAGTATGGACACAGCAAAATCTCTAAATTGATTAGATACAACAGATGGCACATTTATGAAATCAACAACCACTAATTATCTGATATTGGTGCTTCAAAAAGATCTATCACAACGCCAAATGTAACCGCAACGGACCATGAACTCAGTCAGCAAGTCCAGTCAAGTCAGTGCTAGAATAAAAAATAATAAACCGTGAGCCAACCTTGAGGTTGAGTTGGATCACAGTCCTCAAAGCCCCCCCACCCAAGTCTGATGAGTCCTCATTCCCAATCCAGGGTGTGTCTGGGTGAGGCCTGATGACTGTGGCAGGGCGCCAAGTCAGACACACCTTGATAAGCAGGCAGGTATGAGGAGGGCCAGGCCTCCTCACATGTCTGCAGCGCTCTCTAGCTTTTTGTTGACCTTTTTCACGCACACGTGTCTGTGCACACACACACACACACACACACACACACACACACATACAGAGAAAGATTTTATGTAACACGATCAGTTCCCTGCCAGGAGCTGCCAACAATCATTGCACTCCAAAATGCAAAAAGTGTTGGACAGAACAGACATCATACTGTTTCAGCTATTCTTAGAGCCCCACCGTACGTGGAGCCAAATGTGAGATTTACATGTTTTTAGTGCAGCATTAGGTAAAAGTGCTGCCAGCTCTATTTAATACGTAACGTTAGTTATAGTTAGTTCCATGAGATGAGAGTGAAAGTAAAGCCCATCGAAGTCCCGACTGTAAATACTTTCAGAAAAATACAAGGACCCAGTCAGCATTACAATGCCGCTCTACAAAAGTTCCCCTTACCATACAACTGCTAAGTCTTAATGATTGAGGCGTGAATAGCGTGAATTGAGCGTGAATAAACTCCTATAGCATCTAATCAAAGATCTACTTGATCATGCTGATAAGAGTTACTGTCCCTCTCGGAAGGACTTGGCAGCAGCTCAGAGAGGCGTCCCATTCTTTTCAGATGAGACACTGCCGACTCTCCCTTTTTCGAACAAATACTATTATGCAGTCAGGTAATGCTGCTCCCCCACCTGCAGGAAGTGATGAATCACTTTCACACATCATCTTTGTCATATACATAGTCTGTCTTTACACCCTGTACTACCTGAGCTGCTGTTTTACTGCCCATCCAGCAATTAAGAGTTCACTTTTTTATAGACGTGGATTTATACATGTATAGGGTATATGCATGGGTGTGTTTTCCTATGTCTAAATACACGAGAGCTTGGTATGCTACAGTCTTATCATCTGAGACATTTGAGCTGCTTAGAGACCAATACTTATAAGTCTGCACTGTCATTATTACTCACCAGACAAATATACAGAATGCGCAGAGATGAACACTGAACGTTCCTACCCAGCATACCCTGCTCGTGACTCACAGCTCTGGTATGTCACCTCTTGTGCTGGTGCACTTTGAACCAGCAGGAGCTTTAAAAGGGGAGTGGACAGCAGGAGACGCCCTGCAAGGCTCACTCGCTGACCAGGGAATGTTTCATCATGATGGAAACACGTTTTAACTGCATCTCTGACTTCAGTGACGCTGTCGGTCAAAGCGTCGCCCATTCCAAAGTTCCCACCCATTCAAAAGAGGACTCGCGAGGCTGGCCACGTTTGGGTAATAAGGCCTGGCTGGTAGATGGCACAGGTGCTCAGTGGGGTGGAGGGTCTGACTTCTCACATGTTGGCATTGTCATGACGAAAGCAACACATTCTCACTACCAGCTCGTCAAATACGGCAGCTTGTCAAGTGGCCTTCAGCAACTATCACAGCAACTGCGTGGGAAGGTAAGCAATAATACGTAATACACAATGTCTGGTTGGACCTTCAGAATAAAGCTCACTGATAAACACATCACATATTATAACATACGGTGACATTTGGACTGTTATTAACAGACTGTTGTTAGGTGCCAAAACTACTTGGTTAAGTTTAGCTACTCAAACTATTTGGTTAGGATTAGGTGCCGGAACTACTGGAGGAGATTATGCTTTAAGAACATGACTTTTATTATTGTAACTTGAAAGAATTCATGGCTAGTTGAAACAGGAAAGGGTCAAACTAAAATTGTGGGCACACCATTGTCGGAAATATCAATATGTCATGGTGTTGGTTTGAAACAAAATACTGTTCATAGAGATGAACAAAACATCCACTGTTCCTCACTGCATCATAAGAACATGGGGAGGTTTGTTCTGCTTGTTAATACTAATCCAAACTGGACCGTGCAGCAGGTTGCACAGCGGTGTGGAACTATCTTTCTATAAACACGTCGACTATATGGAAACAGCAGAACCAGTTTGCCTGTCCCCGATGGTGCCGTGAATAAGCAACATATCACCTCTCCTGTATTTGCTCTCTCGCTCTGCTCTCCTCCCCTGTTAATTGAAGCAGAGCTGAACCAGTTTGAGATCACGTATCTGACCGCACTATCATTATGGGCGTAAAAAAAAAAGAACAAAGCAGCCAGTTTCTGCAGCCTCTGTGAGAGGCACTCAAATGGAAAATGTGTCGGACTCTCTATGCCATGCCCCTATAACCTCTGTTACTTTCTGTAGGGGAGAATCTGAGAGGCAAGATGAAGTGTAAGGGGGAAAAAAAAAGAATGACACTAAATGCGGGTACCAGCCGAAGGTACAGGGAATTCTCAAGATTTTAAAATTTCACCCATAACTTCCACGTCCCTGTTGTGCCGTGTACACTGGACTGATTGATGGCATGTTTTCACTGCATACAGGAATTACCGCAGGTTATTTTAGGATGGCACAACATGGCTCTCAACACCGCCCAACCACATCCCAACACACGCACGCACACACGCACACACACACAGGTGTGCCAGGCTGACTTTACAACCTGCTTACAATAAGCTCCTTCCCAACACTCAGCGACAACAAAAGACAGAATGTGAATGAGCTGTCATTTTTTCAGACGGACGGGAGGACAGACAGGTAGGAGAGCACACAGACAGATCAGGTGGATGTGTAGTCCAGTGGAAAGACAGACATTCAAGCAGACAGGTATATGGGTCACATGCTGTAGAGTAGCATGACTACAGCCAAACTATAGCCAAGCATTCTCCTGAGCGCACAGTTGTCTATGCTTGTGTTTAGCATTCACAGATATCCCAGTTTCCCAGGCCAGATATTAACACATACACTGTCTATCTTCTCATCCACCGACCAGATGAATTCCTCTGACTCACAGAGGCTACCACTGGAAAAGCCAACTTCCTTTTGTATCTTACAGGAAGCCATCTCGCCAGCGACAAGTGGAGTGAGACGGCTGTTGTCAAGGATACAGGCAGTCTGGCGCACATCATAAACACAGATGCAGGCGTGACGGGACAAGTGCTGAGTTTTAGAATAAAGTTAACATCTCTGTTTTCTTAAGACACAAGATCTGAGATAGGATAAGACACGGCCACAGGTTTAGGAATTGCGCCTGCAATAGGTGAATAGGTTTTGTAACTTTGAAACATGAGGAGCAAGTGGGAAATATTTCTCTCATGAGGAGCAAGGTCACAGAGAGTCGGAGACGACCAGTCTCTGCAAAGTTCCCTCAATCGATAAAGTTTATCTGTTTTGGAAAAAGAAGCTTTTGTTGTCAAAACTCAGCCAAACTCTGTCAATAGCAGAGGCGGACCAAATCATTTTTCATTTTATTACAAATGGGTCACTTTAGACAGCAATGACAGCCCATTTATTATGTCATGTGGGTCTGACAACAAGGAATCTCTATACTCCGGGGTTCTACAACAGATCATGTGATCATAATTACCAGTTTCCAAATTGTACATGGTGTTCATGTCAATATCCAAGATGCAATTAAGACAGATCTTTATAAATGTTTAGATCTAAAAAAAAATGTAATCCAAATGTAAATGGTACAGTGCTATAACAACCATGAACAGTACTTTCAACCTTCATGTGAGCTGTACAATGGTGTGAACGCTTGCGTGTTGTAAAAACATGAATCTGAGAAAACTGCAGTGACACTTCAAATCAATAGATCCACCTGCTCTGAAATTAGGTAGAAACTAAAACAACAAACACCCTCTAATTCTATAAAAATGACAAAACCTCTCAAGCATTAATGTGCACAGAAACCTGATGTGAGCAGACAGACAGACAGACAGTGGAGTAGAAAGGTGGTCGGATCGTGAAAACTTTCAAAGTCTGTCACTTTCTCCTCACTTCATTTACTTCCACAGCTAGAACATCGACAAAAACAACAACAACACCCACTCTCCCAAGCACTGCAGCTCCCGCCCAGCACCCACCCAGCCTTCACCCACTCGCCCCTCCGACGAGGCTTAATGAGTAATAAGCACTGGGTGACCACAGTCTTGGAGTCAAGCCAACTTTCCCAGATGCCAAATTGAAGCCTGGAGGTACTGCATAATGCAAAACAACACTCATTAAAACTTGGAGGGAAAAAAAAAAACCAAGGAGCTGTAAAATGCAAAAATGCACTAAGATGCATTTCAGGAGTAGCTCGGTGGCAGTTTTCAAATGACTGAGATGAATAATCAGGACTCTCAGGCGTCCATTAGCAGGGGAAATTACAAGACGCAGAAAATGGGCTCCAAAACACACTCATGACCCTAAAACCTAAACCGTTTGGCCCGAACATTATGGTAAGGCGGGGAATGTGAGCGTTCCAAAGGCTGATGAAATGGCATGAAAGGAAAGAAAAAAAGAAAAGAAGAGGCTTTCAGAGCAGAAATATATTGAGAAGCTTTCTGATGAGTTCAGAGAGATAATGCGTCACTTTGCAGTCGAAAACAGGATTAGGTGTGTGTGTTTTGGAAAGGAGAATTCAAAGGCTGTAAAATAAGACTAGACATGGATGCCGTCATGTGCAAAATGAGACACAATAAATCAAATATATGTGTTCAGGTTTCCCCTGCATCACACTGCATGTACGACTGTTCTGAGCGCTGTACGTACCTTTATATAGTTAACCTCTCTGCAAACCCCTGTTGTGCACGTCATTGGATCCTAATATATTGATATTTCTACAATGCATGTCACATTCACACTGGTTGTTTTTCTAAAGCCAACGTCGGGACAATTGTCAGTGTTTGTGGCACCAAAAAGTGTATATTTCTCACAGGAAAACAACCCTAACCCTCAGCTCTGTTTATTATGGCAAAAACAGGTATTCTGAGCCGATGTTCTCCTAACCTAACAAAGTGTATATTTTTTTATGCCAAACGTAGCTGGAGCATGAGCGCAGCAGATTCACATTATAAAACCAAAATTTGAAGCTAATGAAATGTAAGGTGTGGTTTGCAAAAATGTACTTTGATGACATTTAGTCTGGTGATAACACTTATCTCTATTCTCCATAACTCAAAAATGCATTCCAAAATCTTGTTAGTATGAGCTGACAACAAAAACACATTTGTGTTTGAGTGTAAATCTGTATATCCTGGAACAGATGTTACGACGACTGAAACCTCCAAAGAGTAATAACTTATTTAGTATTGACAGCACCCCATTTAAAACCAAGGACAACCCCACGAACAATTAGACTATGCTGTGCTGGTCTTGTGGGAAACCTCCCCGAATCTCATGATTATTCAGAACTGAGAACTGAGCTTGCTGAATCTTTTGGATTTGACAGTGATTCGTGGGTATTCTTGGACGTGTGGCCTTATGTTCTGAATATTTAAAGTCAGATCACCTGTAAGGGTTATAGAAAGTACCGTAAATCTGTGAAGTTCAATGCATACCAGGAGTTGTTTCAAGTCGACATGCTCCTGTTTCTGATTTAGAAGAGGCCATGTTGTACATCACCAATAGCTTTTTTGTGAGGGTCGTGTTCTTTCATGGATTTCTTTTCCCTTCAGCTTCATATCAGTAAGGCGTTTTGTTCTTTCCGGCCATTAAAGATCTTATCTAATGGGGTTTTGAAAAACTTTGTCTCCTCTGTGATTTATTCAGAAAATGCTGGATGTCAGTAGCAGCAGGGTCCTCGTGAGACTTCCCATCGACACCCATTTCTCACTTGCTGATGAACTGGGGGCCATACTTAAATTAATTTTTCTTGTTCACACTCATCGTCTTCCCCAAGAACACATTTCTTCCCCTGTGACGATTGTGGTGGACTATAAATGATCAAAGCTGACAGAGAATCTGCGAAGATCCACGAAGACCTCGAACTTAAGACTGATGAAGACCACTTATGATCTCCAGTATGTCTTGAAATAACCTTCTGTTATCATTCTATTCTCCACTTTTGTTGCCAAGACTGCCAGCAGTAGTGGCTCTCACCGGTCATCCTCACTACTAACTTCTAGTTGGTTCCAAACATTACCATCACAGGTGATTGGTCCCAGGCTTTTTATGTCTTATAACACTCTAATCAACGTATAAAGAGAATGCACTGTACAATCAATAAAAGCAGGCACCTCGCTGGAACCTGTGGTCCTGGACCACACTGTGAGATATGCCTGCTTATTTACAGCTCTGATGACATTTGAATTAAGTAAGACACTGTATTTTCTCAACATGAGAGAAGAGCAAATGGATGATGCAAGCTGACGACCTGTCTCTACTTAATCACCCAATCTGATAAGCCTCAACATTAATATCCTCTTCACAGACTGTGGTTTTATTGTACTCGTCTCACACAGTGTGTCAGTCAGGGAACTCGTAAGAATGCTGTTATCGACCATTGTGAACAAAGTCATGTCTGTGCCTTTATGTGAGATTGCTATAAAGGCTGAATATGTCTCAACAGGGGACTACTACTTCTAGGCACTGGGAACACTCCACACGTGCATTGCAGTGAAATCCCCGCAGGAGGAATATCAGTGAAAGGTGAATTTCTCCTAGAACCGTTTATCAGATCAGATAAGGACATACCAACATCCTCCATTCCCCTGCCTGTATTAAAAACTGATAATTGAAATACACAACAGCCCAATGATATAGTCACAACAAACACCACACAGTTAACAAGAAGTCCTTCACAGATGGGTTAGTCAACCGTTGTCATCACGCACAGACACAGACACAGACACACACAAATGGCAATGTTTAAGTATGTGATGTTACCATTCCAAACAGTTTTGCGTGTGTGTTACCTACCATTCCAGGCTCACACCCTCATTGCTAAAATACCTGCCACCTTTCTGCCCGTGATTCACTGTTTGCAGCATTCCGGCACACTCAGTCAGAATTGTGTGTGCTTCTGCTACATGTCTGAATGAAACCGCCATGTGCAACGCTGGCTGCGACAGATCGTGTTTTCAGGATGTTCTTTACCACGTTTATCCACAGTCTGGGAAAAGAAAACCGTCCACACAGCATGTGACCCACACAACCCTTCTGATGAGTCACAGCGGGCCTCATGGTACCAGTAGAGTCTACTGTGATGACTGACTGAAGTCCTCATGTAAACACTTTACTGTTCAGGGTGTTGAGTGATACCAGAGACGGTGTGTGCAGTAACATCCTCTCTGTTAAATGAAATAGCTGTTCTCAGGTGAAAGAGTAAATACCAACACTATCAGGGCACTGAGTCCAGAGCGCCATGCTAACAACTTAGCATCCTGCATCTCAGGTTTTAGAAGCTCCGCAACAATTTGAAGTGTGTTAAGCGCCAGGACGCTTCAGCAAATCAATTTAGCATTCATGCATGTTAAAACTGTAGCATTTGTTGTGTGAGCTTCATATGGAAGCTGGGAACAAAAGTCATGCTTCCAGATATTATTTGAATGCCGTTATCTCAAAATCATGCGTGGTTATGTCATGAAAACCAGCTTCATTATCTCGAAATTATACATCAACCCGTTATAGTGAGGCAACAAAAGGTCATACATACTCAGTAGATTGACATCAAGCTCAATGCTATCGCTTTACCATTCGCTGTTTTGAGTTATACTGAGCTCCAACTAACAATTTCGATTTCAATTTATATCATGACAGAGGCTCGCTAACCCTCAAGTCTTCATTTATGCCGATTTATACAGTAGCAAGTTCCATGCTAACAATTTAAAAAATCCCTTTAAATACTGTATCTTTGTCAAATAGTGTGAAATCAAGCTCCATGCTAACACTTATAGCTAACTGTGCAGCTTAAGATTTACACTAATATTGTAATATTAATTTCATTTTCTACACAAATCGACCCTTAAATTGCCATTTTTTAGAAAGCCCTTATTAGTAGGTGTTTGTTTATAGTCATTAGTACTAAAGTTTTCAGTTAAACATTTCATTACTGCTGATAATCGGCAGAAAATACATCTCAAGCTGATTTTGACAAATGTCCCTTTAGAATACAGAGACAGCAGCTTGATGTCAGGGTTGTACCATGGAGCGCAGTGACTAATGAACCACACAGACATGCTTTTTTTTTTTTTTTTTTTAGAGGTTTGTACTAGGAACTTTCTACTGCTATACATGAATTCCATTGGGTTAATGATTGATGGGTGCCAGATGCCACCTCGGGGTGTTCCTCATACCAGACAACTTGACATTTGTATCATAATAGAAATGAATGTGGCACACAATAGACGGCTTGTTCAGTAAAACTTCGGGGCGACACAAGCTAAATACTTATACTGCTTTCTAGAGCCAAGATCGTGTTCCTGCTTTCATTCCATCAAACCGAGACCTAAAAGCCGGCAGAAGGAGTGAACAGAGTCAAAACAGCCATATCCTCAGAGAACACTGACGCCCTGCTGGCTTTGTCCTATAGAGAACAGGAATCATCTGTTACCATCATACACCTCATGTCATCTCAGACACCACTGACCACTGAACCCATCACTGGAACACACTTACATTAAGATAAGCGTGCTGTAAATTACATTGTTATTATTTTACCAATTAAAGATTTAGATCGCCTAATATCCATTCAGCATTGCTGTCATAAGAGCAAAATCCCCTTAGAAGTGCTTAAAACCTAACCTTAAAACTTAGAACTTCAGGTTCCTCAAGAAAATAGCAATTGTACTGCTCATTATTTTTAAGATTTCATATTAAGGACTTAGAACATGCAATTATTATTATCATTATTATTCATTTCCGAGCTCCTCAGAGAACAGGTCTAATGGTTTTCACAGTACAGGTATCTACTGTATGTCTGTGATCTCTTCTGCAAACATGACAGGAACAGACAGAAGAGAATGAAGGCAAACAGACACACACACATTTCTCTCCTTTCAAGCCATGCGGACAGCTGACAGACACACAGACAGGCAACACCCTGAACAAAAACGCATCATGTGACAACACACAATTATCTTTGTGTCGTAGTGAGAATATGTCAATGACCTGTGCATAATTGTGATCCCTTGATCTTTTTTTTTAACATTTCTTTACTCAACAATAATAGGACTGAATATATAAGGCCTGTAGTGTGCATGAATCCAAAGTGCTAAATTATATAGATATATTCTATAATTTAAGGGATGTTTGAGGTTTTTCAGGATCTTCAGTGCTCAGAGAAAAAAACATGCCTTGTATCCAAGATGCCACTGAAGTAGAAGTGTTTATTTGTTGACGTATTTGTACGTCTGTCTGGCTGTATATGTAGTACATCAGTGAGGTGACGGGGCAAGTCACAACCGTTCACATTGCTGACATCAAACGTGTACAGTATGCGTGTTTGTTAAAGCCAAGCCTGAGATCATCATTCTGCTTTTATGACATAGCTATATGCTAAGGTAATGGAAGTTTCGGTGCATGGGAACACACACACACACACACACACACACACACACACACACAGAAGCTTCCAGAAAACAATGACATCACTCATCATAAGTGTCAATTATAGAGCCATGGCAAACTGGAATAATTAACCCTTTACTTTCTGTCTATGAAGGTATAAGTCACAGAAAAAATGCATGTAACCCTGGCAACAGTATGATGCTTTAAGGCCTGGAACCAGTTGCATCATATGTCCCAAAGTTTAAACTTAACCTAGTTATGATGCAAGTTTTTAGTCAGTGGAGATTTACAAACTAAGTTAGAATGGGTTGCATCACATATTATATTATCTTCAAGGTGTTACTGTACACTGGTAACAGAATTAGCTAACTGACAGAGCTAACATTAGTGCTAATTTATGACCCATAAGACTGAAGCGTAAGGCTTCTCTGGCGTGTGTCAAGCGAGGCTGCAGGGGGCGCTTCATCCAGAGATCTGTCTGTATCTGCAGAATATGTTCTTCTTTCGCTCTTTGCACAGGGGGGTTAAGAAAAATCCTGTCACCATATCATTGGTAATTATGGCAAACTCCATGAAAACAGATAGGACAGCCACACTGCAAATGTGACCACAAACATGCGAGTGAGCAGCTCAGCAACGCAACCGCCGTGCACTACAAAAGTATCCTGTGTGGCCACACAGTTAGACCTACAAGCTGGGACATTCTTGAATACCACTGCAATCTGATTGTGTCTGAAACCAGTAGTTACTAAGAACTGACGAAAGACTTAACACACAAACTTTTTTTTATGATTTATGACTAGTTGGTGCAACCCAGCCCCTGTTGCACCATCAGCTAGCATGCTTGTTAGCTGAGAGAGATTTTGACCCCTTCAGTGATTCTCAATGTTACGAAATCATGTCAAAGGTAAAATAGAGAGAGACTCTCGGCGCTATCGTGACTGACCAGTGACGGCACGTTCCCGGCTGTTTTTGTAAGTTTGTAAGTTAGCGGTTAGCTCGCTAGCTTCGCTTGGCTAGTACAGCGATTCTGCCAAAAAGTCGGTGAGTCAGCAAGCATCTAGAGCGTCACACTTTCTAAGAGTGTTGTATTTTGAAAAAAAATGGTGACGTATTGTACAGTAACAGAGCTGAAATTTGGGTATTGTGTAAGCAGTTCATCAGAGGTTCTCCCACTCAGGGCTGACAGGAAAGTACCCCATCGCATCCCATACATTATCACTCACACTTATGACATGCCTCTATTGGCGTGTGTGTGTGTGTGTGTGTGTGTGTGTGTGTGTGTGTGTGTGTGTGTGTGTGTGTGTGAGAGTTAGAGAGAGAGGATAGTGGGTGTGTGCTGGGCGAGAGAGAGAAGTCATGTTTTCTCGTCGGTCTGGTTGGTTAACTGGGCCGGAGTCAAGGCAAAGAATGCAGTCCCATTACAACACATTAAAGAGAGTGAAAGAGGGAGGGAGAGCAGGAGGGTGTGTCTCAGTGGATGAAGATGAGCAGATACACTGTCGGACACCGTCCGCTGTCCGAATGTAACATTTGCTGTTCGAAGACTTCACGTCCTGGCAGATTAAGATTATTTAAAGGAGTGACAGGGAGGAGAGACCACAGTGACCGAGGGGAATGTGAGGAGGTAAAGAGAAAATGGGTGAGAGTGATCAGGGTAAAAGTGAAAGAGAGGTATGATGAAATGCGTTAGGTGTTAGGTGTGTTTGTGGGTAAAGTGAAGAAGTTATTGATTACTTGTTGCCCCTACCAGCCAATTTCAGACGAGTGAGCAGTCAGCAGTCGATGGCAGCAGTCAATAAAAAAAGACTTTTCCTCCAAAAATCCCCGCATAAAGTCATGAATGTTCACAAAGACAGTAGGCTGATTGGGCCAGTCGTGTGCGAGGACGGACGGATCACACACTCGTACACAAAAACAAACACAAACGCATGACTCCTCCTGGCTGGTGCCGCGTGGACTAAAACATTTTTGACGCTCTTCTGTGCAGACCAGATGACTTTTACAGCCAGTGTCAGGTGTAAATGATTAGGACTAATAAATCACTGCGAAGGAGCTAGAGGTCATACAGCAGGTTGCAAGCAGGTGTGGCAGTACATAGGCTCAGAGATATAGAAGATCAGCCACATGTGATAGAGGTAAATAGATACTATCAAAAAACTGCGTATAAATAAGATTGCAAATTATTCGGCTGCAGGGGAATTTACAGGGAGAAAAACAGTTAAAAAGAAAAAAAGAGGGGGGGCAGGCACAGCAGAAGACAGAAAACAGTGAGGAGAAGTGACAATCAGGAGACACGCTAGAAGACAAAGAGAAAGAGAGGGTGAGAAAGTGAGAGTGAAAAACAGACAAGTAGAGCAGAAAAAGATGGACGGTGAGATGAAGTGGAGGAACAAAGAAAGAGAAAAGAGGCCGAGATGCTAACAGCTGATTTTAAGCCGGGGGTTTCGACATTCCTTCGCCTTGGAAAAGCACTTCGACATGCGTGACTGACTCCTGTGTTTGCTTTAGCAGTCAGCGGGACAACAGCATCACAACACTGTTATACATGCAGGATGCAGGAGGGCAGAAGCGAAGGCCATGACGGAGACACATTTTCAAATGCAAAGTTGCCTATAGGCTACACCACAAGGAGACACAGCACAACATCGGGCTGTTAAACTGAAGCCGTGTCTGTGTGCGCCAGGTGAATGTCCAGTGTTCATGCTCCCTTTAGGCTAAGCCTGGTTTGAGCTCCACCAACTCCTGGCAAAAATGGCTGGTTCTTGCACTATTTCTTTATTCTAAATGTGGCATAATACCAAAACTAAATGCTAAGCTAAAGGGCATACATCTCTCCTGATATGCTGGTATGAAAACTTATAATTCGATAACAATGCAGAAGAAGAGGTTTATCAGCCTGCCTCAGCTGCATATCTTTGTGGGATCACTGCAAAACATGTGTAAACTGTCCCTTATATGAGCAATGGCTCCAAAAATTGAGAATGGGTCAGTCTCAGCTGGCAGTTGTTAAGTGACTACCTCTCTCATTAGTCATTTGATTCATTGTTTATGTTTTAAAAACATGATTAATGTGGCATTAACAGTTCCGAGATTTCCTCATTTTCAAATCACGACTGACTGGAAACCACATCACGTCTTCTGGAGTTTCCCAGCAGGCAGTCAAAATAGTGCCGCTAACTTGGCAGCCAACTTCTGTGCCCAGGATGTCTGACATTACCACTATTATGTGGACATACCATCATTTAGCAGAAGAGGGAAAATGTCTCAGGACGCAGGTCGCAGTTACAAAACATCATCGCCAGAGAATTAATGCAAACTGTCACCATCAGTGAACAGTTACCCCACTCGCTGTTTTGTCCAAACACACTGGGGCTGCAACCCTGTCAGGGTCAGAGGTGCTCACAAACACGGTCTTGTCAGGTAGTGTTATTGTTATAATTTGCTAATGACTGACACTGTGGCTCCATGCGGAGCCGGTGTAAATGACATTACGGCCCTCCGCCCAGCTGGAATAAAGATAACGTCTCTTTTCTGCGCCGTTCTTATCGGAGCACAGTGCAGAGTACAGTTGGGCTCGCCCTTGGACCGAGCTCAGAGTGGCAAACACAAGGAAGCTGTGTTTCATCATCGCAGGAGTTTGATTATCACCGGCCATTTAATTGCCACGCGTTTGGTCCTGCACGGATTTGTTTGTGTTTCAGCATCGACTGAAACAACTGGGTGACGACAAGAGATTACCACAGTCATATCTCTGTGGTGCTTTATGGAAAGTTATTTAGTTTTGATGGGCTAATTCCACCTAGAGATAGACTATCATATTCCTTTTTTTCATTCATTCATTTCATATTCATTTAATGACTTAGAGTCAATCTGTTGTGCTACTCCACATGGCTAAAAGTATGTGGACACTGATTTCAGTCAAGGTCTAACTGATTTCAAGACCCCTCACATATACTGTATTATGCTGCCCTCCAGTCCTGGCAGTCTGTTGGAGGGGGGTAAGCCAGTCTAGTTCTTCCACCCCAAACTGGTGAAAACCCAAACTTTAAAAGTTGGAAACACTCTCTTTGTCTAAAATATGCCTCAATGCTGAGGCATTAATATTTCCTAACATTGGAACCCGGGGGGGCCAAAACCAGGAGCACAGCCCAGACAGACAGATGCTGTATGAAGCACACAAAAGTCACACTTATGTAAAAGAGAAGATGTTGTGTTAAAATATTATTTTGGTAACAGTAAAACGTTAGCCATACAAATATAACTTCAGTAAAAGTCTTAAAGTATCTGTACTGTAAAGTAAATGTACTCAAGTATCAACAGTACAAGTAAAACTAATTTATACACAGTATTCATATACGCTAGGGGTGAGCAGACACTTGATACCGCACTAATATCGTTATCTTGATTCTTTTCCCCTGTGATAATCATGTTGTGAAACACTGATCTCTTGACAGACCTGTTATTTAGGTACAATATAAGGATCCAATACTCAGCATTTTCAGATTATTTTACCAGATTGTCAATAAAACAAACTCATTCAAAAATGTGCTATGGTGGCTCTGATGCTGCGTGCAGTCTGCAAAGTAACTAGTAAAATGTAGTGGAGTAAAAAGAACAACATTTGCCTCAGAAAATGTGGTTGAGTGGGAGTACCATTTGGCAGGAAATGAAAAATACCCATGTAAGGGAAACACTCGAGTACTCGAGTGTTAACATCTCGAGCTCCCCTCCATCACTGGACAGATCTGGTTTGCTTGTTGTCGGTTTAGCCACAAAACTTTGTTCTGTCCTGTCAGACTGATATTAATATTCCCCCGTGGACAGTATAGTAACTAGTGACAGTATAGTCAGCAGTAATGTGAACACTAACTTAGTTTAACTGGCTCTGATAAAATCTGAAGTTACTCATTAGATTAATAATGGCTCTATCACAGTTATGTATCACTGACAGATTGATTCTGCTGTCCTTAGTTACTCTCAGTGCTGTCTGAACATTAATCATTTACATTTCTCTACGTTCTTGTCTCCATTAGTCTTTCTGTAAAGTAAACGATCAACACACAGTGATGAGACACTGAGCTGAGCTTACTGACAGTTCAGGTGTTAAGTAGTCTCTGTGATTTCACCCCGCAGGTGTCTGCTCAGCTGCTGCCCCTTTTAAAAAACCCTCCAGCGAAACTACAGTCACCTCAGACTGACTTGGATCAGATTAACTCCAGCTCCGAGAGACGCACTTAAGAGGGATCCGGAGTCCCTGACAGCGTCAGTGGCAACAAGTGCAGTCGGGTTAAAATCCAACCCGGGTCCGGGTAAATCATCAGCCTCTTACCTGTCAACGCTCCCCGCTCCTCTGCGCTGCTCTGCTGAGACTGACAGGCTGCCCCGTCCTGCCTGACAGGGGCTTGCCTCGGTGGGCGGGTCCCTGATACACCTGACGTCGCTGACGCACGCTGAAATAGTTGTCGCTTTACCTGTCCGCCTGCGCCTCCTGTCTGGGCTGAAGGGCAGGCAGGGAGGAGAGGAGAGGAGAGGAGAGGAGAGGAGAGGAGAGGACAGGAGGAAAGTTTACTTCAAGGGGCGGAAGTCCGAGAAAGTTTGAACAAGCGTGTGAAGCTCTCTCTCTCTCTCTCTCTCTCTCTCTCTCTCTCTCTCTCTCTCTCTCTCTCTCTCTCTCTCTCTCTCTCACCATGTTAGGAGATGCAGTGTGCCAGTCTCTCACCAAAATGCAACTACTGGAACTAGTTCAGGAATGTTCGCCTCCCATGTGGTGTTTTTCACATCTGATGTCACTGATGATCCTTATTGAGAAACTGAAGCTGGGAATGCTGAATCATCTATCTATCTATCTATCTATCTATCTATCTATCTATCTATCTATCTATCTATCTATCTACCTATCTACCTATCTATCTATCTATCTATCTATCTATCTATCTATCTATCTATCTATTATTTTCCCCATAATATGTTAAAACTTTGAACCACTGAGTCTGTGTTCAGATTGGAAGCTTAAAACCACATGTGCTGAAACATGTCTTCATCATTTATGGAAAGAGAATAATCAAGACATTTCTTAGTAATTCCAAAAAATGAACTCAGGTGCAGACATGCTTACTCCTCCCTACTGACCTTTCATTGAGCATCATTTAATTTGTAATACTGTGAACAGTACTTTGTTTATGACCTTTATAACATTACAGCACACACAGCATACTATGATCCAGGTTTACATTCATTGTGTGGTTGTGGGTGTAGTAATTAAGACTGGAGCAAAGGAGGACGTCAGGTGACATAGTAGAAGGAGCGACAAAGTCCACATGGGTCGGAGTTTGGGGAGGACGGATGGGTCAAACTCAGGACGTTCACCATGGAGACGGCTGTTCATGTCCCAAATGACACCAGAGGTCGACAGTGACTTATTGTAACTTAGCTACGTGAGTTAATTTATGTAATGTATGGAAAGATAATACAAACTCAAAGATATTGTACCTTTCCATAGGTGCATAAACAAGATTTATTTAAATTAGGTCTCCAGAACAGTTTAGAGCGGGAAAGGTGGCAGGGTCCGCCACATATTAACAAAGTAAATCAGTATGAAATTGTGTTGTTGTCCTTTAAGATCAGTTTATTCAGTCATGGAAATGAAGAGAGATCATTTACATGTGTTTAGTTTGTTTAGGAAAAAATAAATCGGTCAGTGAAGATCCAATAATGTGAGAAAAAGGAAATACTAAGCTTTGAGTAATAATCTGTGTTTAAACTGTTTTTTCACAGAGGTTTAAAGGTTCAAAATGCATCCACTCCGTTTATCCTCCTGCTGAAGGAATAAACTCTACATACTGAAGTCCATTCTCAGCATCTGTTCACAGGAGATTTCTGTTCCACACTTGGTGAGTTTGCAAGCTGTATATGGGATCGTGTTGGCCTCCAAACTTCTTGTCATGTCACATAAATGTGTACTTGTGGTTTCTTTTCTTGAACAGATATCCAGTGAGACCACAGCACAACAATGGGGAGCTGCTTCCGTCCGGAGATGAACATGAAAACAAACTACGCGGTCGTCGTTCTGCACAGTGGACCTCACACATCCGCCTGGAGAGACAGTTACAGCTAACAAGTGAAACACACTTTTAAGTGTTTTGTAACCAATGACCAGTGTTTTTATCCACCATTGTCGAGGTCAGGCTGGAGGTGATTTCTGAACACATTCTATAAATCTAAACTACAGATCACAACATGGTGAGGAGAGTCATTCCAGGAGATCAGACACAAGAGTTTCCCTGCAGTGTGAACACACCTGCACACACAGCGACAGCTTACAGTTGAGGCTGGCTTCTCTGACTGTTGGTTAAACAGCGCTGGTTGCTATAGGTGTCAGACTGAATGCTGAGGCGCTTTGTGTTGGGCAACACTGACAGCCACGCCTCACATTCCACTGTGCTGCAGCTCAGAACACACCCATTTAGCTGCTAATACTATGAACTCATACACACACACACACACACACACACACACACACACACAGTATAATGGCACTGATTAATATCTCATTCATGTCTATTGTTGTTCTCTACAAAGCACTTTGCTGAGACGAACCTGTCAGTCTAAATACTTTCATGAATACATTTGAATCTAAATGAGCTGTCTGAAAGTGTCAGTATCAGCTTACAGGCAGGTCACACTCACCTGAGGAGGGTTTAGGAAATCTTCCTCTCAATCCGAGCCGATGGAGCTGCAGCACGTGGAACTTTAGCGAGTGCAAACCGTCGTACACGCCTGCCCGTGGGCCTGACGGGTGCGGACAGAAGCAGCATAGCAATGATTTTAGGAAACAGTCCATGTGGGATGAGGGTTTCATCCTCCAAAGGAAAAGAAAGTCTTACAGATCAATTGTTTGAGTCGGCTTTATCAAACTCATTTTGTATTCAAAGCCCACGCAAAAATGATATTCACAGTGACTTTAAAGGGTTCTGAGTTGCTTCATCACACGTTATGATTCCATTCCTGCAGGAACTTAATAGTTTTATATGTTTCTATAGTGGTGCAGACTTTGTGAATATAAGCATTTAATATGGTAAAATCAATAAACATACATAATGAATGCATGTACATGATTTATATGAAAATGTGGACCAGTAAATAGATATAGATAGTATCAGCTGTACACAGAGAAAGGATTCACAGCCACATTATGTCTTCTCCTTGATTTCCTCCTTTACCCATCTGTCCTCTCCTTCCTTCTCTCCCTGCCTCACTTCCTTGTTTTTTCACAAAGAACCTGAAAAAGGACGGGTCACTGAATCTTGCTTTGGGTCCAGACTGTGGCTACAGCTATACTGGAGTCACTGTGAGAAGCACTGAGAACATTAAAACCCAAGCTATGTATGTGGGATGACTTTTGATGACGAAATGACTCCAGAAAATAGTGCACACTTTAATGTAGATGATGGGGGAAGTCTGCCTGATTCCTGCCAGCAGAGGCCTTTCCTACACGAAGTCACAGAATGAACAGCATGTTGATGAAATAAATCAGTGGTTAATCTACGCTCTGAAATGTGTTCTTCCATCCTCTGGAGGTGTTTCTACTTGTTGCAGCCTTGTTACGATGATCGTGTGTATTATTTCTCTGAATGGATTTATGAAAGGAATGAAAGTGTGAGGGGCGGGCTTCGACTGAATTCAGTACTTACTTCCTTCATCATGATTAGCATTTTTATCACGACTGTGAAAAACAAAGTAACCACGACTTTTCTTATCATGAATTATAGACATAGCTTCAGGATATCTTTAACTCCCAGATAGTGCATGCTGGGAAGTCTTGTTGATATGCTGATCGTGTTTCTTTAGAAACACGGATTTCTTACATTTGTACATTCATCTGACTCATCATTCTTATTCAGAAGACTTCCACCTTCAACCTGTGTTTTGTACTGTATGCTCTGCAGTGGTCCTAAATGTATTTTAATTTTATCAAGTTAAATCAACTTGAAATAAGTAAAACTTGAAGTGAATGAGAAAAAATGAATAGATTCCACAACACTCCACATAACTTTTTACGCCATTACGACATTAACTATGATGTCCTGCTCACAAAAAACAGTTTGTGAGTGAGTAAAGGGAGGCAAAGCATGCACTCTGCTATGGTCTGTGGTTAAAGTCACTGTCTGTTTCCCACTGCAGACTTCCAAACTGGAAAAAATTATGACAAAGTGATCAACTTCCTACATTAAGCCGATATGAAAACATACCCTTCTTTAATTATCATCTCATATGGGGTAAAAAATCAACATATTTTCCATATTTCATTTCTCCAATCATCTTCTGAATCGAATACTGATGAAAAGATTTAGTTTACAAATTAAAAGGACAGGTGTTTGTTTTACCTGTGACTGACCCACTGATGTGTGTGTGTGTGTCATCAGGAGGTGATGCTCTGCAGCCAAACTTTCTATTAAAGGCTTGTTCAGACTTTTCCCGACGTTTACCGACTTTTCCAAATATGTAGGCTGAATGTTGCACAAGACATTTAGAATCTTTCCATCTGATGGACTGGAAGCCATTCAGTGAGTCCTCAGTTGAAATATTTCACTCAGTACAAAAGTACAGCTTCAGTGAAAAGTTTGTGTGTGTGTGTGTGTGTGTGTGTGTGTGTGTGTGTGTGTGTGTGTGTGTGTGTGTGTGTGTGTGTGTGTGTGTGCGTGTGTGTGTGTGTGTGTTGGGGGGTTGTAAAAGGGAAAGCTCTATGTTAATGACTTAATTTCATCATCTCACACATCTGCTCTCTCCTCCATGGATGTGAATCACACAGCACTTGTGTCTTTGGCCGCTCAGGGTGTGACTGCAGTTCAGAGAGGAACATGCTGCAGATGGGAGCGTCCCGGTGACACAACCTTTACTCACACAATCAACTCACACTGCTACAGCACCTTACGTAACATATCAGAGACGATGTGGTTTCTCAGGAATTCAAGCCAAACTGTAAGTCAGCATTATTTTTAAAGGCATTTCTTGATTGTTTGGACTTGCTTTTGTCATGAACTTTTTTTCTCTTGTTCAAGTTGCTTTCTTTCTTTCTTTCTTTCTTTCTTTCTTTCTTTCTTTCTTTCTTTCTTTCTTTCTTTCTTTCTTTCTTTCTTTCTTGTGACAAAATGTTAAAAAAATCATTTTGAACAGTGGGAATGACATCCAGCTTTCTTTAACTCTTAAGAGTGCCAGAAGATGTTACATTTCTAAAGTGAGACAGATTCTGCAAGTTTAAAATCTACTCTGGAGTGATAAAAATATCAACAGGTGACCAAACAAGACTGAAATCCCAGTTGGACTGCATGGGCTTCTTTGTGGAGGATGAGAGTGATTTTAAGATCCCCTGCCCTGCTCAGTGATTTTAATCCTGTCTGGCGTGCTTATGT
Organism: Acanthopagrus latus; assembly: GCF_904848185.1. NCBI lineage: Eukaryota > Metazoa > Chordata > Actinopteri > Spariformes > Sparidae > Acanthopagrus > Acanthopagrus latus. Next base: position 4,520,158 of record NC_051050.1, on the reverse strand, counting down.
GGGTCATTTCTCACCTGGCTGGCTGGGCCATCTGTAATCCAAATTATGTCTGGAAAGATGTATTTCAAAGTGGAGTCTTTCTGGAAGAGGAGCTTCCTCCTCTAGTCTGTCCGTGTTGGCTGAGGTGCAGTGGTTAGCGCTGATGCCTCACAGCCACTGGGCCTGAACCTGTCAGTCAGCTGGGGCCTTTCTGTGTAGAATTTGGATGTTCTCCCCACGCCTGGGTTTCCTTCAGGTTCTCCAGCTTCCTCAGACAATCCAAAGGCATGCAGGTAGTTGCCTGTGGCTGTGAACGTCTCCAGTTCAATGTCATGCCTAATGTCTGCTGGGATTGGCTCCAGCCCCCCACAACCCCACAAAACACAAGTGGTTTATAGATAAAGGATGGATGGACAGACTGTGCTGGTTAGCATGTGAGCATGGTCTGAATATTTCCTCGATGGCACTCAACACAAAGTACAGGTGAGGATGATGGGAACGTCATTCATTTTGCAGGTAAACCAACGTTTTAGACAAAATACAATTTAGACCCAAACAGTGTGCTGTACAAAAAGTCAGGGGATTATTGTAATTCATCCTCTGGGGTGAATGAATGCTTGCACCAAATTCCACAGCAAACCACTCAATAGTTGTTGAGTTAGTTCGATAAAGTAACGTAAAGTTCCCGAGTGTGTGGTCCTTAGATGTTAAATATATCTGTGGTATTTCCAAGGTAAAAAGTTGTCAGGATCTTTAACTCTAAGTAATAAATGTTAGCGTCATTGTGGCGATAAGGGAAAAAGTGAGGTCACTCTGTAGGATTCATTCTCTGGGGACCTTGAACAGCTGTACACAGAATCACATCAATCCATCAAAAAGCTTTCAAGATATTGCAGACTGATGCGGTGGAGCGACCGACATGCTGACACTGTGGTCCCTAAAGCCGGGTAGCATGGAGAGATAGACGCATTCAGACCGAACTGACCCCTCCCTGGAGGGATTTTCTGTCTTCAGCCTTTGTTTAACCAGGTGTCTCTGATGAAAGCACATTTTTCAGGAAGGATGACAGACACAAAAGCATAATCCTAAGACTAACACCAGCATTGCAAAATACGCCATTCAGCAATGTACCAGGACAAAAATACTATCGGGAAACAAATATGAGGGAACTGTGACTGTAAACCAGCAGGGTCGGAGAGATGGTTTGTTCTGGGTTTATTCTTATCTGCAAGGGGAGTTTGCAGAAAATCAGTATCACAGTACGGACACTGATGTTGTTCTTCTAAAGGTAAAAGGCAAATACATTAGTACTGTTACATTGTGAGCCCAAAAGCAGGTGATGTGAAATACTGCAGATTGTTTCCACTAATGCTTAACTAAATGCAACTGAGGACGTTTGGACTTCTGCACATGTGGCTTTAAATAACCTGTGTTAAAACTGATCGCAAAGCCAGAAGCCACATAAGACTCTATGTGAGTGGTGTTACTTTGTATGTTTCCATGATCCTCAACCAGGCAGTTTGGCCTGATCTTTCTAACCTTTAACATGATGCCACATTAATATTTTGTGTGCCTGACAACATTTATTTAGCCCGGAGAGTATCAAGACAGCCAAAGAAACATGTGGAGAGAAATACAATGACATCAGTTTGCCCACGCTGGAAAACATCCAGCAGCCACACCTGATGATGTGTGACAGACTACCTCTGCCAGGATCAGGTGAAATTTCTTTTTTTAAAAAGTTCCAGCAGTGCTGGAAACAAACGTGTCAGAAGAAAAAGCAGCAGAGCTCAGGTCAGTGTTTATGACGGAGACAAGGTCAGACCTCCACCTGTCAGTGATTTATTTGGGTCTTTTTTTCCCTCTGTAAAAACAGAAGTAGGGTGTCACGCCTCAGTACCAATCTGAACTTCAAGCTCTCAACTAATCATGACTTGTAATCCCTCGAAACCTGGGCTGACTCCAAATGCCTAACCTGTGGACCTCAGTCGTAACGACTATGCCTGAGAGGCCAAGAGACTCCAAGGTGATATAAGCAGCTGATGGACCGTCACAAAGACTGCAGTGATTTAAAAAAAAAAAAAAGTTTGAGAACCTCTATGGCCTATGCATTTTTTTTGTATTAGTATGTTGTTGAATATTATTTATGGCCTATTGTAATAATCGTTTTTCACATTCAACGGTCTGCAGTACAGTAAATACCCCCACCAACGCCCAGTAGTCCCCTTTAATTTGACTAAGCCTAATCCAAAACATATTAAAACCTGCTGGGGTCTGTTTGTGCTACAAATCACCTAAATAAGAGGTTGAAAAACAGCCTGTCTTGCAATGTTGAAGTAAGTAAGAAGGAAATCCTAGAACGGACGGTATTCATTTCGATTGGCACCAACAGTTAATTGGGTCCAATCTGGGCTGAGACCCGTCCTCCCATCTAAATTCTGTGGAAATGTGTTCAGTTGTCTCGCTGACAAACCAACTAACCAACAAACAAATGGACAGGGCCGTATGATATGATGTGATAAACTGTGGGTGGTTAAATCTTTGAGGTCTGGTGAAGTCTGCACCCCAAGAGAACCCTCTAAAAGTCTGATGAGTCTGCAAGAGTGGTGAAGTTCTGACATTTTGACACAGACACACACGGTTATATTTGGCGTTACCGAGCTTTCAACTAAATCCATCCAGTTGGGGTTGATGGATGGCTCAGATTAGTTATGGCACTTAATGTAATATATTTATTTTAACTCAAACCCTGATCTTTCTAAACCTAACAGTTAATTGTAATCGGCACCTTGCATGGCAGCCACCATCAGTGTCTGAATGTATGTATGAATTACTGTGAGCCGCTTTAGACAAAAGCATCTGACAAATGCTCTAAAATGTAAATATACATATACATGCCGTTTTAAACTGACATCTAAACAACTTTTCCCCCAACATCAAGTAAACTGACATAAGTATGAAAAAAAAATAACTCCTGTAGAGCTGGAGGTGCTGGCAACCAAGCAAGTGGAACATGGAGTTTGTAAGTGACAAAACAGTCAGCTCATAAAAACATGTTACGAAAATATTCACAAGCAGACGTCATCCATGTAGCCTGTAGCCAGAAACAGATCAACCCACCTTGATGAGTCAAAATGAAGAGTCATCCTGGGCTCAGCTCAGGAGGCAATCCCTCCTGCTAAAGAACCAGCCGCTCCATTCTCATGACGTGATGTGTAACTGGTCCAGGCTCGTTACAGCAGGCTGGTAACATAAAGCAGGTAAACATATGGGATTAGTGTCACATAAGGACTTCATTTAGTCTGTGAGCCATAGAGACAAAATGTCTGTGGTGTCTATTGTGCCAAATTACACAGGATTTAAGACGATATCCATCACAGCTAAAACACTGGATGGCTAATATGAGTCCATTTAAACAGAGATTTAAAGTCTTAATGAAAGCCAAAATAATTTGTCTGTTTACTAATGAGCTTGGCCCCCAGTGCTACAACCTAGAGAGGTTTCCAGTCTAACGCGGGACTGATACATAGACAAACAACCTGGTTTCACAGCCTCACACTCCCATTCACACGCAAACAAACACACAGACATGGGGACAACATACATTGTGTTGCCCTGTAGTTCTAAAAAATATGTTTTTCTTAAACTTTGAAATCAAAGAATGTTGTCTTGTGTGCACAGGATATTTTAGGGTGCAAACAGGCCCAAGTGAAAAATATGCCTATTAACACTCCCAAAGATCACTTATGAATAAAGTGCATGCTGTTTGTTTAACCTGTGGACAATGTGTGGTTTTACCAGTGGGGAAGCGGTGCGTACACACAGGTGTGCGACAAATACCCACGTCTGAGGAGGAGGAATCACTGCGCAGCCAGCTGAACATAGACAGAAATATGTACCACAGTCTTTTGTGTAATCCATAGCATTAACTGCGAATAGGAGCATTAGAGGCCAGAACCTGTGCCGCCCTGGGTGGGGGAGAAATGCTCTCCTCAGGATAAACTGGAGGAACAAAAGTCTCTCTTCTTGCTGTTGTTCCATAACCTGTGCATTTGATGGAGGGCTGTAAGATAGATGAGTATAGATAAAACACTAGTAGCGAGCTAACGTGCACAGGCACTGCCACAAATAAGAAGTGAACACACCAAACTACATTAAAAATTGGTTTCATAGGTGATCATTGTTTTCGTAATAACCACTGATGTGTCTCCAAAGCATCAGGCAGGAGGAGGACAGTAACAAATAATAGATGAATTCCTCTCTGTTGGACTGAAGACGTTTGACTTATGAGCTGGATCTGATGTAGAGAGTTTGGCACCAGCAGATGCAGCAATATTCTGTTTGATTTGTTTGGTTTGGTTTGTTTGGTTTGGACTTGATGTGGATATTGTGTGCTGCGCCTGTGTCTAGAGGGCTGCATTTGTGGATCTGTTCTTTTTATTCCCTGGTATGTTTTTATTTAGGGGAAGGCTATTGAGTTGGATGATGACCCCCTTGTTCAGATGCTGATATATTGTACTACTACATGATACTAGGTTATTCAACATGCTGGAATGTCTGATTTGTTGTAACATAGCACTAAGTAAGTAATGTTGTGCTTCTTACCCAAACCATGACCATGATTTATAATGGTGACCATGGATACAAAGGTCACATGACAAAAAAAAAAAAATCACCTGACCTCTTCCTCTTTTCTTGCCAGTTCAAAACTCGTAAAATGCAGCTAGAGTTAAAGGAAGTGTTTAAAGCCACGTGAGCAATGTTTTCTCAAAATGGATGTGCTGGTTATGCACCATCCCATGAGATCAATATGCATCAAGCATTGTAATCCAATACTCTTGCAATTACATGTATAATAGTATAATAATACAATGGTCAGATTTGATTTCTTTTGCAATACAAACAAAAAATAATATAAAAATTGAATTGCTGACTCTTATGGAGAATGTGTGGTAATATGCTCTCATATCGTTTCACTCAAGTTTCTAAGTTCACTCTTGGAAAAAAAAGAAAGAAAATGTTACATAAGATATAAAAATACATATGAGTGTGTTTCACAAAGTGGACTGTTCATTTTACTGTGTCTGAATCCATCACGCGTTTGTTGAACTGAGCATTATTGAAAGATTTCCTCAAACATCCATCAATGCGCGCTGGATGTCATTTTCCCCTGCAAGCTGTAAAGAACAAGAAGAACGAGACGTTCAAATCGCTGCATTATAAAAATGGCACATTTATTGCTACAGGACATGAACATGAACCTCATTGAATCACTACAAGATGAGAACCAACAGGCAGCCAACGGCCGGTTGTTGGGCTGGTACGAGGAAGGACAGAACCCTCAGCACAGACAAATCAACATGAACCCTGTTCTCCAACATGTCCACTGATCTGGAATATGCAAAAAAAAACAAACAAAAAAATCAGAGTGTAATAATAACAGCATCGACAACAATACCAACACCCATAAGGACAATACTAATCATATAGCCTTAAAAAAGTAAAGTCAAATGATACAATGTTAATCAGAACTAATTAGGTGTTGAAGAGAACACATGCAACAAAAGAATATGAAAAAAGCGATTTGAGGCACTCGGCCACATACGAGGACAAAGTGGAACTGCTGTGTTTTTGTGCGTTTTCTAATTGTCATTTTTTTCAGATATTTTGTATTGTCATTTGTTTGCTGCGGCCTCTATCTGTGACCCATCACACACACAACCACACAGGCCCATCTTCAGTAACACATGGTTCAAAGGTCTTAAAGTATATTAAAATAAAGTAGCACATTATTTTTGTCCTTCACTTTTGACTTGACAAGTTATATTTTACAGTACATTTTCTGTTTTTATACAGCTATGTGACTTTTATGTTTTTCTTTTGTTTCTCATTAAAGGATTTCCCCTACAAAAACAAGCCAAATACATTTTTATGCAAGGTTGATTTAGTTTAAATTTTGGCTCCAATAGTCAGGTTCACTGAGTCTGCTCCATAGCAGAAGAGACAAAGTAAGCTTTGACAAAAGGCCCAGGCACTGATCACAGGGAAATTCTGCTTCATGCATCCTTTTCTTTTCCATCTTTTCAACTGAACTGCATGACAAGGAACAAGAAGAAAGAAAAAGGCCACAGTTTATATATCTCAGCCTTCATGTAATGATTATAAATGAAGCAAGTCTCTGAAAATGACTAAGCCTAAAACTTACTGAGAGAACAGGACAAACTGAATTAGCAGATGAGTCAACATCATGTCAGTTAACTGTTTATTTGTGCTTTTTCTTCACACTGTTGATGGAAACTACTGTTTGAGTCCAGTCTACTGTGTGCCATGGGGAACTGTTTTCTTTAATATTTCAATTAATGGTTATTTATTTCTGATGAATGTTCAAATCATTTTTACTTTTCTGGACTCAAATGACTGAATCAGATCACTGCTGACATCTGATTGGTTTGCTGATTAAATCAAACTGCTGCTGTTCTCACCGATGGTTTCTTGGGGAAAAAAAAAAAGAAATATTGATCCAATAGAGCTTTATGGGTGGGTTTATCGACGTGAATGTTATGTCAGCCCATCCTCATCAGAAAAAAGGCCGTAAAGGTTGTTAAATACGTTTATTATGACACTTTTTTACATTTTCTCTAGTGGCTGCAGAGGAGGAAGTCAAGTGACGTGGTATACAGCCACAGAGTTTGCATTTAGAAGAGATCTGTTCGGGTCCTGTCTGAAAACAAAAGTCAATGGTGAGTTATTTTAACTGAGAAACACAGTTACCTGATTTTACCCATGTTATGTAACTAAAGTTACATGCCTAAGACACGTACTTGAGCTATATGTAACATACTTTTTTGTTGTTTCCTAAATTCCTAATTGTTTCTTAAACCTAGCCTAGTCATTTTGTTGCCTGAACCTAACCAAAATTCGACCATCACACAAAGATACAGCATGACTCTCACTGGTCTGCTGCAACATTCATGTTGCTTCAGGACTCATTCGCAACCAACTTATTCAGTCGTGTAGGTATAACAATGCGTTCTTCTTGTGACGATGGAAAAAATAGCCAAAGAAATATTATTAACAGGCAGGGATGAGCAGGATGCAGCTGTGTAGGTTGTTGTTGATTGACCTTGATTGAAATTATAACTCTTAAATCCACAAATGTCACCAAGTTGGATGGAATAAAATTCTAAACTGTACAACAGCTGTCTGTCCTCAGCTCCCCTTCAATGGTCAGTTCACCAAAACCACAAATAAACACTCCTCCTACGTATTCCTATTGGTTTGTTTGAATGGTTAAAAGTTGCTTTGTAGTTTCAGCTTGTTTGTGTTGGAGAGAGATCAATTTAAAAGTCTTGTGCTCAGCGTGCTGTAGGGAGATTTGAGAACTGACTGTTGGACTCTGAGTTGTTGAAGGTGTATTTCTATAGGCTAGCAGTTTCCTCCCACTTTGCCCTAAGCTAGGCTAAGCACATCCTGCACCTATTTCTCTAATGGGCGCACAGTAATGAAACTGGGATCTCCATCTCCTGAACTGCGTGTGTTAGAATGAATAGCACTTAGTTGGACTCCAAGAAACAGTCTCAGTTTAATACCCATGCCTCTGTATGACCCATATAAGAAACAAGACGATCATTGAGAAGACTGGATATTTCTGTCCAGTTGAAGCAGTTCTTCTTAACGCCTGTCACCATTTGGTTTCAGACTTATCCAGGTTAGTCATAAAACTGTGTCTGGTGGTACGACACAACACTGAACCTGCTGAATGTGTTTCACCATGGTCATATTTTGTCCACAGGGGCTCTCAGAATTAACTAAATAAAAAAGTCCCTTGCAGTAGCTTTATGGTATAAAATTTCACCAGTAAGCATAATCCAGAAATCATTTACATGTAAAATTTCAAACCCAATTGAATTCAGCTTTACCAAACACTGATTGCATTTGATTTAATGAATTAATGAATTTAAAATTCTTATATTACCCCATAAAGCAGATTAATTGGTAACCTATTAGAGATTGTGTCAAAAATGACAATCTCTTTGCTGAGTTCTACTTTAGCTCTTTACAGGGTCATCAATACACAGGCCCCTTCTGTGATTTAAAATCTTCAGTGAACTCCAGCTTATCAACTGAGCAACTAAACTCATTTTCACCTTTGATAGCACATTGTAAATAAAAAGAACACATTGTTTAGTATGAATAATTCCCCCTGATTTATGAATATGGAAATGGCAAAAATATTAAATACCTTAAGAAAAACACTATGCAAGAAGAAAGATAAAATGTTGGCAGGAGTTTTAAATATTTTTTCGTCTGGCAGTGGATATTCATACAGGTTTGTATTTTCTGTAATATAAAGGTTAATGACATGAAAACAGGCTCCAATGTTCATTTCCTTTCACAGGAGTTGTAGTACTTTATGCAAAAGAAGTGCCATGTTGCCCTCTATTCCGGTCATTTGTATAAAATGTTTTAAAATGTACTTTTTTTTAATGTATTTATTCTTTTGCGTGGAAAAAAAATACAAATTAAACGTTTTATTATAGAAATGTAATAAATTTCAGGTTTGCTGTGCTACTGATGTTTGTAAGTGCTCATGTCTGGAGTATACCCATGTGTAATTCATTCATTTATATAGCTAAAATGCGAAAAAAGAGAAATTCTAACACCGCCGGGAAAACAAAGGACAGGAGTGGCCGTTTTGAATTCAACTCATTATTGCAGTAAAACTGGTACAGAGTAACAGATTACAAAGCTCATGGCACAGTCACTGAAAAAGAGAAATGAGGTGTGTATGTACAACAAGGAGGGAAAAGAAAGAAAAAGTTAACATTTTGGCTAATAGAAACATCAGGGGTAACATAAAAATGAAGATACTGTAATTCGGGAGATGACTTGATTATACAACAAAGAGAAAATATGAAATGAAGCATCACAAAAATAACATTACTTAAAAAACACATTTAGCACTTACACTGACAGATTCAATCCTAGTGTTTAACCTAGGTCCAATTCAAAGCAGCTTTTTTCCTTTTGACAAAAAGCTCAATTTTAATGGCAAACACTTAAAACAACTGAAACTGCCTTGCACATGTTCTGATATCTTTTTGGGGAAATAGCTGATAAGATTGTTTGCTGACCACTTATTTCATTTTATAATAGCAACACTCCAATCTCACAAAAATGTTCATATATTAATCTAGAATCAGGTGCTGAGGGTCTTTCACTGAATCGACATTTATAACCCATCTTGAAGGAAATAGATGCACTGGAGTCAGAGCCGGCCTAACGCCACCACGCAGAACCACACTGAACTGAATTTGTGAACTCTCTCTGGGTGCCTCGGTTCAGTTTTAATTGTCATTTATCAGTTTAAAAATAAAATCACTGATTTTGTTATACCACCCATGACATTTTCTTGTCACCTCATTATACCCATCAGTAATTAAAGGTAAATTGATGATTAATTAAACCTTAGTTAACAGTTATTTCACTGTTTGTTTGTTTTTATCAGTGAGATAACGGCTTTGCTTTGCAAACCATTTATTAATCAATTGTTTATTGTAAAGCTTCATCTGATGTTTGTAATACTTTATAAATACCGTGTAGTCCATTTATAAATATTATTTGGATGGTGACTGTACTGATGTCTACAAACCTTCACAATTGAATATAAGATGGTTTATAAAGCACTGCATTGTATTTTGACGGTGAATTAACTATTAACTAATGATTAATTAACTACAAATTTACCTTATATATATTTTTTTATTATGCTGGTCAATATAGAGTGTTTCTGAAATGGTACTATTGCAACAAATTACCCTCTAACAAATAGTATGTTACAACAATTTTTTAATATAAAAAATGTGGGGTTACCTAAGCACATTTTTCAGGTACATAACAAAACCAGGTTTATTTTTTGTGTTATGATTTCTTGTGATTTATACATTTTTCTCATCTTCCTGAATAACATTTTACAGAACACGTTTTTTGGGTCTTTTTGTTGGATTTTCAAAACAAACTTTCTTACCAGGATTTTTTCTTTTTTTTCTGCGACAAATCTAAATGGATTCTTCACATGGTGGTTAAAAATAGTCTTATGCCGGCTCTGTCACATGTGATTCTCGGTGCGAGCAAAGACAGTAGTTTGACTTACACTTCAGATGGTCGGCAACCAAAACCACATACAGTACTGAGCACCACTGACCGAAACTTAAAGTTGGCACCTGGCTACTAACTGGACAAATACAACCTCACTATAAATCAAAACAAGTTCATCATCATCACCTCTTACTGGCAAGTCCTCACCCCACAGGAACCCCACAGAAAATGTTTTATGACTATTTACACATTTCTCTGCAAAAAATACAATTAAAAATGGTAATGTCATGAGGCATGGAGAATAAAAGAAATATCATATATCTTTTAGGATTTCTGATTCCTCCGACGAACCCCTCGGAAATGTTCCCCACAGATAATAAACATAATGTTGAAAAAAAAAAAAAATTAAAAAATAAAGAAAAAGAAAAATGATTCTGAACTGTTGACCTCACTACATTTTCAATGTGACACATTTTTTCAACACACACTGAATTTTACTTTTTCATCTTTTAACAAAAAAACCGATACAACATATTTCTAAAACACAAAATAACAACAGTCTACATGTAAAAATATAACTTTTACATACACAATTTCAAAATAATGGTAAAGTTTGCCATTTTGTTGCATACAATTTACAAACGTCTGTGTGTTGTTGCCTTGGATAGATAGCAGTGAATGGAGCTGATGGAACTCCGGTCCCATTTTGTCCTGCGCAGGGCGCCATACTTGTCAGAGGGTGTTGTCATGGCAACAACGGAGAACACAACAAAGTCAGTTGAAAATTTATAACACTGAGGGGCCTCGCCAACTTCTGCCAGTTCAGTCTTTGAGAAAATAAATCCTCCCCAAGCAAACACTCCTTTGCGACAGAAAATAAAAAATAATAACAGAAAATGGCACCCTCCTTATATATCGTATATATTTTTTGTACATTTATATATAGATTGATTTATTCAAATAGATTCTTTTCCAGTTTCCGTGCCTTCCTGTTGATTGGGTAGGATTTTAACCGCGTCAAAATGACCACCGACAGAGAACAATGCTGTCAGATAGCGAATTGTGTTGTTTTTTTGTCTTTGTTTTTGTTTTGTTTTTTTTACATTTTCTATAATAGACATGTAAACCAGAACAGACAAAGAAAAAGTAATAAGAGAAAAGATTCGCCTTAAAAAAGAGAGAGAGAGAGAAAAAAACAAAAGAAAATCTGTTTTACAACATACGACCACACACTTTGTACTGAAGACTACATTGGCTTACGGACAAGCCGATCAAATATTGATAAAAAGCTGATAAGCTATAATACAAGAAGAGACGCGTTGTTCACCATGGAAACAGGGCTGGGGCTTGAAAGAGAAGGGTTGGGGGTTATGGAGGGCTTGGGGGGACGGAAGGGACTCGGGACGGGGGCTTGTCTTGCTAAATCAAGCGTCTGTCTCAGTGGCTCGAAGCCAGAACACGCTGTCTACTTACATATAAGCGTACAGTACATTAAATACAGTTTAGTTGTTTTATCCAAAAAATACTTTTTTTTCCTTTTTAGCTTTTTTTAAATTCCCAGGTCTGGTAAAAAACCTGACTGCATAGAACCTAACGACTAAGAACAGGTTTCCCTAAGCTTGCATCCTATTAAAAGACCAGGTAAATGTCCTCCTCTGGCAACTCGAATGATATGAACTCTAAAAAGGCACATTGGTAGAATTGTGAATGTTCAAATTGCATCTGTGGGAACGCTTAGTTGGGGCAAGAGGCTGGGGAGAGGGGCTGGGGCTCTGGTTTAGGGCTCATAAGGCTAGGGTCAGCAGAGAAGACAACACCGGGACTGGGGATTAAACACAGGCCTGAATCAAGGAGGGCTCGAACTGGGGCGAGACAGAAAGGGGACTTTCACATTGACACCAGTGCACAATGGATGTTCTTACACGTATTCCAGTTACTTTTGACCTTAATGCACAGCAACCCAACAATCGTTTTCTTGCTCTGATTAGTTGTTCCTAGACTTTTATTTCTGCCAGTCCCACCATGCTCTGATCCTGTCATTTTTCTTTCCTAGTCCTCTTACACTCCCAAGTCAATGTTGACTTCTCTTTCACTTCTATCGAGAAACCTGGTAAGTCTAAGTACAGAGGGCAGCGATTTGAAGACTTCTGGTTTGGATCTCCCTCAGATATAGACAACTAAACTGGTTCCAACTGATCAAGACTTGCCTGTTTTTAACAAATGTTTCAAATTTACATATATATCAGTCACCCCGTCAGTCATGTCTGATCGTATCGAATAGTCTATGAAAGGCCAAAAAAAAAAAAAAGTGAAAAATGCTCATCACAATTTCCCAGAACCCACAGCGATGTCTTCTAATGCTTCTTTTTTCCAACCAACAGTCCAAAACCCAAAGACTCTGTTTACTACCACTACAGGAAAAAATACAATCTGCAAATCCTTGGCTTTAAGGAGCTGGGATCAGCAAATGTTTGAACTTTTTGCTTGAAAACTGACTGAAACAATGAAATGATTATCAACACTGTTGGTGATTGATTTTCTATCGGCCAGTCGTTGCAGCCGAACCACACTCCAGATACATACAAGAATACGCACTTTATTCTGGGGGCCCAAAGCATCTAAGTGCTGCCAACTGTAGCTAATGCTAATGCCAAATCAGTCAAAGTGTAAAACCCTCTGGCACGGGTGCTGCAATGGTTCTGCCGCTAACCCTGATCCTGACGCTACACCGTCAAGCAAAGGATTGGAAAGCTGATGACATTTGAAGCAGTTAATGGTGGTAGCATATGTCAATCAGAAAGTCCCCCAAGGTTGTTATTCTGGGCAAGGAAGCCTGAGGTCGGGGTTAGAGTTTTAGGGTCACGATCAGCCAGATATTAAACCAGGAAGTGAGGGAATCGAATGAATCCAACACGGGAATGTTTTGACTACCGCTGCTTGGCCCCTAGAAGGAAATTATACACCCCTCACCCCGATGATTGTTCCCTTGCTTCCCCTGCAGTGTCGCCATCACTTTAGAACTCCTGATTCTCCGTTAGTCCCCACTTCAACCTCGCTTCTCTCCATACCCTTCCATGACTCACGAAACCCTCATAGCTCAGGCCTTCAGGATATCGAGAGCACTCGATTCAAGTGGAGCGGTCGCGATGCAGGGGAATGTGCTAGACGTGGAATAGAATTCACTTCAGTGCTCAGGCCAGCCCTCTTCCCTCTCACCCTCCATCCGTCTAAGGGACAGTTTTGACATCCGTCCATTCTCTCGAGCATCTACCCAGCAATCGGTCGACTTCAGCAAAGGCCTGGACATCGTTTCAACTTCTGCCTGCTATGCACATCCAGACAAATATTTAACAGAGGACTTTGATTTGGGATGTTTGCTGGAGCTCCTCCTTTCACTCATCGTTTTTGCATCTGCACTACAAATGACGATGTCAAGAAAAGTCTTTCGTCCTGTTAGATTTAGAAGTACACTTTTTTTTTAATTACAGCATGATTCTGCCTTCTGTAACTCCTCTGCCTTCAGTTATTTAAACAGTCCATTCCCTCTGAAGTCACTTACTGATTGATTGATTAACTGATTCAATGATTGATTCTCTAGGTATTCTCTGCCTCTCGGTAGATACACACGGGTCATTCGGGTATAACTGTCCCACGCGTTCACACTAAACTGTTCGCAGTTCGTACAACTTCCTGCCTGCCTGTTGTTAAACAAAGTCACTGTAGCTATTAGCATAAAACACTAATAAAAACACATAAACATGTTCAGATTTATTTTTTTTACACCAACAATCTATTGTAAATGCAAAGGAATGCATTAGAAGGGGAAGAACGAGTTGCCCTTGTTTGTCTTGCTTTAACCCAAGTCTTTCTAGGCATCTATGATAGTCAAAAAGCATTTGCAAGCTAAACTTTTGTTCAGATCATTCCTGCAAAAGGGTCGGAACAGATTCCTAATATTGTCTTTGATTTCATTTATAATTCAATCGGTGAAAGTATGCGGCTCGTAAGGGGATTTGTGAGTGGGCAGCTTGCTTCCATGATGCTTCCTGGAACTTTCCTGTTCTTTAAAAGAAAAACAATGGTTTGCTTTGCTTCTCCACTTGTATCTATCTGACTGGTTTGCATCCAAGAGGAGATCAGGCACAGCTTCATCCACAGTGTGGCGTTAAGATTGCCATTCAGTCAGACGCGCCGAAGCTGCGTTCAACAACAGCTGCGCAATGTTGCTTTTTTTTAAAAAAAAAAAAAAGAATCTCTTTAACACTTTGTGATATGTTTTGCTCCATTCTGAACAACCCTCCCCAACTTGTACCCTCCTCACTGCCCGTGTCCAGTTGCACTTTTTAAAGTTTTTTGTCATGTTTTCCTTTTCTCATATATATATACTATATATAGAACCCTTTTGTTCTTTAAAACCGGGAATGCTGATAAAACAAGTAGTACAAGAAGAAGAATTTCTTGGATGATGAGATTCCAAAGACGTTTGTCCATTGCTGTCACTTTGTGTCAACAGCTCCCACAGACTGCCACTTTGTAGCAGCAATGTTACAGTGGCCGTTTGAATGTCCCCACAAAGTAGCGTCCAGTCCACTTCAGCTGGAGACGCCAAAGTGGGGAAAGCGACTAATGTGACTCTGCAGTTCGTGTTCTCGACAGAAGAAAGGAGGCGAAGGTAATGAGGAGGATCAGAGACGACAGATGAGAGGAGAGAGACAGGCTGATCTGATTGGTCAGGCCGAAGTTCCAGAGAATCTGATTGGTCAGGCTGAAGCAACAACGGGTTTGATCGATTGCCGGGTTGTCATGGAAACGCCGTCAGAGGAAGTGGTCACTCATCATCTTGATGAACTCTGGCACCTTGGACCTGGAGAGACGAGGAGGAAAAACGAAGGACGGGAGGATGAGGAGGGAAATTTGCACATCCCATTGTACACACACACATATACACGCACGCGCGCGCACACACACACACACACACACACACACACACACACACACTCACACACGTTCAAATAGAATAAATTAGCTTAATTTAATAGCTCCTACAAAACAATAAAGTCCTACAATAATGTGGATGAGAAATATGAAGTTTGTCCTGTTGTATGGTAAAGCTCAAAGAGTTTCTAAAATTGAATCCACGGCAGTCGAGGCTGAGTCTAATCTTTCGTACAAGTGGACATTTTGTCCTGATGGCGATGCCAAAGAAAAGTTCTGGGCCCACCAAACCATTAGCATTCGATCTCTGGTGACCATGAATATTTACAGCCAACATTACGACGGTCTGGTCAATAGTCCGTAACATACACGATTTAGATGCTACTGTATCCCATTGGACTATAGTACAATGATACATCACAACTGGGGTGGTCACAAACTGACCATACCCAACAGTATATGAAACAAAGTGGCTTTAAAGGTGCCATATGTAAGAGCTCACTACTTGTTCAAACTCCAAACAAATGGGGGGCAGCATATCAACAGTGTAACCCCTAACTTCTGCAAAATGTAGCTGTAAGCTAGTTATCAAAGAGAGTACTGGTGTTGTTAACACCACCAGAACAGCAGCTTTGGACCTCTGGGAGAAAGAGATTTCAGGCCAAAGACTCGGGGGACTCAGTGGGAACTGCTGGCAGGAACTGCGCCATAATATAAAACCAAAACTGCTGTACATTCTGTAAATGTAGAAGTGAAGTTAATTTTAATTTTTTTGACTATTTTAAGCCAAAACCTCTTCGATATTGTACCTTTAAAAACGTTCACACAGATTTAGCTTTCATCAGTGTAGCTAGATGTATTTATCAATGGGTCATAAAATTAAGGGTGCTTCCTTGGAGCGTATGGACGAGTGATTTCATAATATTTTGGTGTTTCTGGTCCTTCTCATTGAACTGAAAGCTGAACGGGTCATGAGCTGGTACTGCACAAACCTTAAAGGGTAACTCCACCAATTTCACACCTTACATTGTGTTTACGGGTCTTTGGGATTTCTACTGAATATGTGAAAACAACAGTATGAAGCCTTTTGTGGCTATGGGGGAAACTGTGTAATCTGACAAATTGTCACTCAATCACCCAGTAGCAATGTGGGTAATGTAGGAAGAAGGAAGAACAATGTGCGAATTAGAAAATGTAATAAAGGCAATTTAAAGACAATTTATCAAATTACTTGCAGCTTTCTCTAGAGGCAAAACTGTATACTGCTTCTTCCACATACTAGCTCCACACACACAGTATTACTTCCTAAGACCTGTCTATACACTTTAATGTGTTAAAATGGTGGAGTTACCCTCCAAGTGTATAAATAAGAAGAAAATGCACTACTGAATTAATTTCACTGTAAATCAGTTGTGGATAAGAACTTCTATGTGGTTTTGTTTTGCAATTCCTGCTCCTTGTTGACGACCTTTGGTAACTTCTACCATCAGAACATGAGCTATCAAACACACTTATCCTGCTCCATGAGTCAACATGCAGACACAGATACAGGTTCAATTTTGAAAAAAGGAAGAAAACAAAGGTGTAGAGCAAATTAAAGACATAATACATATTTGGTAGAGAGCAGTGACAAGCACACACACACACATTCACAGATTAAAATCACACTTACTGCCAATCTGTTGTTAAAATGTACCCAGACCAGACAGAAACTCAAGTTCTGGCCTCAGTTTTTTTTTTTAGCCAGCTTAAACATCGCCAGCTCTGACAGACATTGAACTGTCAGAAGCTGAAGGACGCGCTTCTCCAAATTTGGCAAATGGTGGAAGAAATTTAGCCTAAATGGAATTTGGTCAACATGTCGTCTGTGGAAGTTTAACCTTTTTCTTCTGTTTGCTTTGTGTAAAGTGACAGGACAAACCTAAGAAGACGTGCAGGGAGTCAGGACACTCAAACTGTCCTGTGACATTACTTTATATAATTCGAAATATTGGACACCTATGGAAGCTGAGAATGGCCATGCTTTTGACTATTTTTTCAACACAGTAATCTCGAGATCATTCATCACAAGATAAAAAATTCTGTTTTCTAAAGATGACGGGACAATCACGTAGAACTGTCTGGTCCATTTGATCACACCTGATTTCAGCCTTTAGGTATTCCTAGCTGTATGCTAAGAGTTTTGGAGTGATAGTGAGATGCGATCTATGCATCCTAGCATGGCACTGATTTCTGATAGAAGTAATAAAAGAAACTAAGCTTTTGTTTACCCTTTTTGAAAGGGTTGATTATCTTTTTAATCTTGAGATAATTAAAAACCATAACTTGTGATCATGAGATTTAAAAAAGAACAAGTCGTCCAAATCATTTTCAGCACAGCCATTCTTGGCCTCTGTACATACCTGCTTTTTAGATTTTGATTAACTTTTACGTGTTGCCAGAGGGAACACCTCCCTGACAGTCAAACAGTTATAGACAGCCACATCTGTTTGACTGAATAAGTAGGTTTTAGACCTTTGTTCTTTTGAAGGTTGGACACCAAACAGGAAATCTTGTTTTCTTACCGTCAAGTTCCAGGCCAGCTTAATGCACCTAACCTGTAAACCTCTAAAGTAATATTTCTGTTTTGGTTACTGTAATTCTATACGCTCGGACTCTAATGGTTAAACGTACACAGACGGCACACTGACAGACAGCTGATGGGCGA
The DNA here is from genome assembly GCF_904848185.1 of Acanthopagrus latus. NCBI lineage: Eukaryota > Metazoa > Chordata > Actinopteri > Spariformes > Sparidae > Acanthopagrus > Acanthopagrus latus. The sequence continues at coordinate 4,502,439 of NC_051050.1, read as the reverse complement.
ATGGTAAATTCTTTTGAAATAATTTTGATCCCGGAAACAGGAATGTCCTTTTCCAATTTATTCAAGTCAAAATGTGAAAAGCTACACACACTGTTAACCTGTGCAGTTTGCCAGATATTTTAAATCGTATGGCAAGAGATGTAATTAATGAGAGGAATGCTTGAAGTTTCTGGACCAGTTTCTAAATTCTGATTCTTTGGTTTGAATTAAAGGTACAACAGCAGATTAGTTTATAAGTGAAATCTGACCATTCAGGGGGGGAGGAGATGTTGCTGCGTTTTACATTTGTCCCAGGGGGTTTGACCCGTCGCCCATGGCGGCGGCAGCATGGTGCGCGGCGGCCAATGACAGGGGAGCACCGTCCGATGCCACGGTGACCTTCTCCTCCTCGCGGCGCTTCAGACAGGCCGCCTTGGGGTTCAGGTTTCGCTCTGGAGAGAGAGAGGAGGAGAGATTATTATTAATGAGATTTGTATTTTGTGTCTGTCTTTCTGTGTATCTTCAGTGAGGTGTTCCTTTGTGCTGGACAACCAAACCAGTGGTGGGTCTGAAGTCAAGAAGCCAAAAAACTCCAGCCAGGTTGAATCAACAGGTGTCACTGCTGCCCTCTCCTGGAGCTCCTCAAGCACTACATGAGCTGAAAATCTAATTTAACCTATTGAACCCTGACTTCCACCTTCAATTCCCCCTTATATGGCTTTAATGTTACAATAAAGGAACATTTTTTAATGCTTTAGTACTATATTGTCCCAGCTCTTCATTAAAGATGTATGCAGCTATCACTGGTTTAACCCTCAGAACCCCAAAACCAGCAGGAACCAATCCCAAGACTCAGTGTTTTATATGGTTGCACCATTCATTCAAATGGATATACATATTACATTTTGCATCTTATAAGACATATTTCCCCCAAACTCAGCCTCAGATATATTGGCACCTGTGAAAACCTTGGAGTTTGTAATATTGGTTTGGATCCGAGCTCCTTCGTGTCTGGATCTGTGGTTTCTATGTTTAGTAATTAAGGTCAGGCGTCTCATACACAACTGACCTCGGACTTGTTGCTCCAGACTGAGAATGACGGCCACGGCCTGGTGCAGGATCAGTAACTTGGTCTGAGGTTTGTCGCTCTTCAGGTGCAGCTGGACCATCCTGCCCAGCTCCTTGAATGCCTCGTTGATGTCGCGGACGCGCAGGCGCTCCCGCGCGTTGTTGGCCATCCTCCGTTCCCTCTCCCGCTCCATCTTCTGCTCTGGAGACAGGTCCTCGTCGTCGTTGTTGCTACGGTGACCAATGATGAGGACGAGCAGGAGAAAGGGAAGAGGAAGCCGGGGATGAGGGTAGGAGAGGAGGAGGAAGGGGAGGATTTAAGGACGAAAGCTCAGTTCATGTTTCAGTGTGTAGAGGCTCATCTGAATACAAACCTGCAGTAAATGCTGGATGTTTTTGACCTTTATAAGATGAGTCATTACGTGACAGGGCTTGGGAGCAGGCATCATGTTGTGCTGCATTCTGGGTAGCTCGGTTGTCAGCATCAACTGTTTGTTTACATTGTCACATTGGTGAGTTCATCTCACTACAGATTTTTGGCTGAAAACATTCAGTGATACCAGAAGAAAAGGATCCACTCTAGAACTCCACCCGTTTGGCACTGCACTCCTACAGTTTGTCAAACTCAACTGTTATAGTTTTAAAATAAGTACTAAGGAAGGAATTCTCATTTTACACATTTTATACCAATATTAGCTTGCTAATATTAACTTCCCACTTAAGAAAATGCACAGTTCACATGTGACATTACTTTCTTTTCACACGTTCAAATTTTAGTTCACATGTGAAAACAGCAAGCCACAGGTGAAAACATTACATTTGCATGTGAAAAGGCTAAATTCACACGCAACACTGTTGTAACGGTGGTTACTATTGTATATCTTCAATGTTAAGTGCTGCTTGAATGAAGACGGACTGAGAAGTATTTGCCAGCTATATGTTACTTTAATCTGCGACACAGGATTGTGCCAGGAAAAGGGACAAAATGAGCGTTTCCCTACGGGTGTCATGCTCCCATCACAGCCAATCAGAGCTGGAGCAGATCAATCAGCTGTAACTACTCCAGAATCCTTTGAGCTGGGCAATGAATGGTGATTCTACCCTTTCTTTATAAAGACAAAAGCCAGAGGTTAGTCGCTATGGTAGGGTCTTTGTCTAGTGCAGGGGCACTCACTGACACCAGCGAGCTGAAGTCTGGAGTGCAAACCTGGGCGGCTACACGAGGTCAGGCAGGTGAACAAAAGACCAACAGAATGCAGATAACCAGCTGCCAGCAAGTCAGCTGGATCACATGATGATACATTCCCAAACCCTGTCACACAACATCGGCAACATTTTTCATCCGTTTCTGACTGGGTCATCATCATCATCATCATTATCATCATCGTCATCATCATCATCAACACCATCATCATCATCATCATGACCGCCACCATCATGAGCAAATCTTTGGGTTAGGGATCCAAATGTTTCTGATTTCAGTCGTCCTCCAGGTGGAAAATCTCGGTGGAGGGATGAAGGCTGCGTCCAGGATGGGAAGTCAACACCTGACCAAACCCAGCACTTTATTACTTCAGATTTCGCTGGCCTAAGTGATTATATAACGAGCGGGTTTCAAACATTTTGGCCCTTTAAAAAAATGTGTTTGAAGGCTTATAGTTTCTTGCCAACAGCAAGAATATCCATTTCCAATGTTTCTGTTGGTGTTGATTTCCCAGCCCTCGATGTGAGGCGGCACTTCTTTGCAAATATTGACCGTGGGGCCCTACTCTGTTGTGTGAGAAGCAGTTAAAACCAGGCCCAAAACCATGGAGAGACTGATGGAGGATAAATCGTGAGCTGCACGTCCACCAGGAACCTCTCTTTGTCTTTGCACTGCTCTCTTGGCTCAAAGAGTCCAACAGCAGCCATGTTTGAAAAAAAGAGAGATGCCTGGCGGATACGAACGTTTTGTGTACAGGAAGTCTCTGTATTAACTGATTGCATTTAGCTGCTTCTCATCACACTTGGTCACTTCATCAAAGTCCAGAGGCTGGTTCCCAAAACACTCACAGCTTCAAATCCTTCCTTGTGTCCTTTCTCTCTCAAAACTATAAAACTCTGGTCTACCCTTTCTTTGTCTGAAAAGAGCCAACGACCTCAACTGAATGCTGATTATTGTTTTGTGGTTACTGCCAATGGCGTAAAAATAATTAATATATTTTAAAGCAGGTCAAAGTAATGATGCCATGCTGTAAAATGTCGTTTTCTAAGTCCTGTCTCATGATCCAGTGACTCTTTTCTGATAAATCTCCCAAGATTTAACCAGAAAATGGCAACATTTCCTGGTTTGCAGTTTCTGCTCTATTGAACGAAAATGTCTGTCTTCTGACTGAGAAAATAAGTGCCACAGATTGTCACTTCATTTTGTCCACTAACCAATCCAACTGTGACATCTTGAACAGTCTCTGTCTCTTGGAGAGCTTTGTTTATCAATGCGACTTCGAGCAAGGAAGTTCTCTGAGCGTGTAGGTGTTTTGAGAAGGCGCGTGTCCCAGCCCAGCTTAGAGTTTTGATTGAAGCGAACGTCTGAGAGGTAGGCGGGGTTACCTAGATCTTGACCTATCAATAGATTTGAGATCCTTGTTGTCCAAGTCCTCCTTCTTGGTGTCCAGGGGCTTCGAGTCCTGCAGGAGGTTCTCGTCGCCCTCGTCCTCAGACTTGATCTCGGAGCTGACGGAGGAGGTGCTCTGGCCCTGGAGGCCTCCGGACAGGGCTGCGGGAGAAAGGGAAGAGGCGTTAGAAGGCATGTATAGATAAAAACAATACTGTTCACGCCGATCAGCCACAACAATAAAACTAATGGCAGGTGATGTGGATAACATTGTTCATTTTGCTGTTTCCCTACAATGCGATGTTTTGCCAAGCTGATGCCTTGCGCTCTTTGTAATATTCTCGAGGGCAGCTCTTGAACAGTTTTTGTGGAGTGTCAGGGAACGCGGTCCCGATGGTGGCGCCATCGGTGCAGTCGGGAGTGCCGTGTGCCATGAGGGGGTGTACTTGGTCCGCAACAGTCTTTGGGTGGGTGGCGATGTCAAGTGGCATTCACATGAATGCCAGGACCCAAGGTTTCTCAGCAGAGCGTTTCATTTCAACGAGATGATCATATCTTTTAAACTGTTATCGTGAGCTTTTGCTTTGTGAAAGCAGTCCACATCAGTTTAGCTGCAGTTCCAACATGGAGATTATTTCTAGCAGCAGCATCTCCTACTCAGCCTCAGAAACATAGTAGGTTAAATAGCTTCAAAGCACGTTCAGCTAAATTTAAATACATTACCAACAATAATGCAATCACAAACATCTGTGTCACTTGTAAGTTAACCTCTAACAACAGCTAATGTAGGCTAGCAATGGCCATCCTGGAATAATAAGCGAATGTGAGGCGTTCTTCCCATTACGCCAACACAGTGAGAGTGTGGCATCAGGCGTGTCTGCACACAGATAATGCTCCGGTTGACCTCCAAGATGGCGGCCTGTGAGAGTTGTGATGCAGACGTGAAGCCTGTGAACCCTCTATCTGCCTCCCTCCGCAGCTGAACAGTGCAGTCTTTATTCGACGTCTGTATGGATCCAACACTGGGACGCTGCCAACTCCTCAGTCAACACAAAACACTCCGCTCTCTTCCCACACACACACACACACACACACACACACACAACCAACTGTCGGCCATTTTGAATCTCCGTCTGCCTGACTGGAGGCATTTTGTGTGCAGCTTTGAGTGACGGCCTGTGTTTGGTTTGTGTGCGCGTCTCGTTCCGCACAATCGCTGTGTGTTTGTGCATAAATAGCTGCATTTAAAAAGGCTTAAAACTGTGAAAAGTGACTTTGTGCTCCTGAACGTCTGACTGAAGCCAGACAGACACAAACCGGCACTGGAGGAGAGTGAACACAACGTCGTTTTGGGAAAAAAAATAAAGACTTATTGACGGTGGTAAGTCTGAATCATAGTCTGAGCTTTAATGATCTCATCTGATTTAACTTCTGGTTTAAGACTCTGTCGACACCATATGTGATAACATTATTCTTCATCTAGGTAAAGTCTTTTTGTAAGGTTTTACTTTTGGTGCCATGCATTAAACTACACTGAGTCCAGTTCATAAACTAAAAAATGGTGTATATAATTACAAGTCATCCCAGTGTCCAAGGAATGACACTCCTATTGGATGATTCTGCACCTCACGATTTATGCTCATTTGCCAATGTTTAGAGCATTCTGTAATTTGGGTGAACCCTCCCTTTAAACTACGTCTGAAAATTCACTGATCAGTGTGCGTAATAAAATAAAATGAAACCACCCAACCTGCTGTAAAGAGATAAAACTTGTTTGAAAGCAGGAGAAAGAGAGTATGAGCTACTGTATACACATTATAGTATTATAAGTAGTAGCATAATATCATATATAACAATATAAACCTTCACTGTTCATAATTACTTTGAAATTGAAGAGGAAAACCACAGCCCTGCTACTGGATTCAAAGTGTTGCTGCCAAAAATATTTTAATACCCTTTATTTACAGCCTCGACAGCCTTAACTGTGTGTGTGTGTGTGTGTGTGTGTGTGTGTGTGTGTGTGTGTGTGTGTGTGAGTGAGGAACTTCTTGTGCCTGAGCGTGAGTGTGTGCGCGCGTGTTTCTCTCTCTCTCACCTCATTACACACTTGGCTCTGGCTGCCGCTGGCTGAACTCTGCTGCCAGCAGACTCATTTTCAGCCTTTAAAAATGAGCTCAGGGCTAATTTGCTCCACAGCGCGCTCATATACACTTTTGCTCCTCCATATTCATATCACACATACTGTATTTATTCTCCCCCCCCCCCGTTAGGCTTTTTAGCGCTCGGGCGGTGAAGTCGAGGCTTGCCAGCTGAGATCCACGCGTGCGCCTGCAGAAGCCCTAAATTCCACTGAACTCGTCCTCAACTTTCAGAGCCTCATCTTCACCTTCTCACAATTTCCTTTCTCCTTTTTTTTCTACTCTTTTGCTTGTTCTCTTTTTCCTTTCCATTCAATTTCATCTCCTGTCTCTTTTCCAATTTTTTTCTATTTTCTCAATCTTGAAACTCTTCTCCGTATCATCCACTTCATCTCTTCCATTTACATTGTCTTTCTCGTCCTCTTTATCTTCCCGTAATTTTCTGTCATCTTTGATTTTTTGTTCTTCTTTTTCATGTCATTCTGATTCTGATGATGTCATCTTCATCATTTTTTCTATATAATAATAATAATAATAATAATAATAATAATAATAATAATAATAATAATAATAATAATAACAATAATGATTTGTCCTGCACATGTTGGGATAGGGGGCCACTGTCAGATTTATGTAACTGATATGTGGGGTCTTACCGCGGTACGGGTCGGGCTGGTTGAGGTCCGGTGAGGTGGCTGACTGAACGGGCAGCTGAGGCACCGGCACCTGACCTGCCATCGAGTGTCCTGCACGCAAACCGCCCACGCCGCTGCCGTCTTCTCTGTGAGAGCCCACCTGGAAAACAGAGAGAGAGGAGAGAGAGAGAAAAAAGATTTTTTAGTTGAACAAACATCTGCTTTGATTCCGTCTGCAGTTGCCTGCATGAACACAAAAGCAGCTCAGATTCTGACTTCTAAAGTCCAGATGTGGTCTGAACCTGTTTCAGATCTGAAAGCCTGGTTTGGGCTCTAAAGTCTCTGAGCTCCCCCAAAACTTACATTTGGCTCTGTTTAACTGCATTTTGTAAGAATTTGAAATTTCAGATTTTTTCCAAGTTGTTCCAACCTGTTTCCTGAAACTACAGTTTATCTTCTAAACTCTCGAAACACAAAAGAGAGAATGGTTCACCAGTTTGTCATACTGTAAGCTAAATCAAAGCTCATGAACAAAACCAGTTCAACTACTGTGTCACAAAGTCTTTCATTGAAACATTTTCTGTTATTGTGCAAATAATTAAAAAGGTTCAGCTTTTCAACATTTTCATTTTGTGCAGGATAATTTATTGTATTAAATGAAGCCCCTTAACTGTTTACATTATTTATTATTTATTACTCATTAAATAACTGACCAGTTATTTCCTCTTGGCCTTCTTTGTTTGTTTCCCAGATCTTATTGTTGCTTATTGCAACAATAGGGCATAACATGACTGGAAGAAAGTTTATATAACTAATCATATCGGTGTATTAGAATATAAGAAAATGTCTTTAACATTAGAAATTAATTAAACACATGAGATGGTCATGAAATCAACATCTGAAAGGCACAGTGAAGTCTGTGATGGTCTACAAATATTCTACAAATAAAAAGTGACTTCTTTCTTTCTTTTCTTTCTTTCTTTCTTTCTTTCTTTCTTTCTTTCTTTCTTTCTTTCTCTCTTCCAGATGTTGTAGTTCTGTAATTGGCCTGCTGAGGGCATCCTCTGTCTTTCTAAGACACTGAAGATCTCCATCTGTCTCTCTCTCTCTGACACACACTCCAACACAAACACACACACACTCCCACACACACACACACCATCCCGCCCGATGTTTTTTTTCTCCATTTTTCCAGTACAGTACAACTCCGTGAGGCAAACTGTGCTTTGCTCTTCCAAACTGCGTTGTGTGTGTGTGTGTGTGTGTGTCCATCCAGGTTCATATCTCCATGTCTGACATGTATATTCAGAGTTTTTTTTTTTTTTACTTGAGTGTCTCAAGTAAGGGTGCATGAGTGTGTGTGTGTATGTGTGTGTGCTTGGCTGAATCCTATCCATCTGTCTCTCTCTTTCACACACACACACACACACACACACACACACACACACACACACACACACACACACACACACACACACACACACACATATGCACATGACAACAACTGACAATTATCTTAATGCCCATATGTTTAATTGTGGGATTTCTAATTCCCAGAGCACCGAGCAGCTTCCAGCAGGGACTCACTGTTTTGGCACGAGATGGGCTCTCTTTATATGTGTGTGTGTGTGTGCTTGTTTGTGTGTGTGATGCCAGCTTCCTCGTGGCATCCTGTGGTTCAGCACAGTCTCTCTGTCACCCTCCTTTTGTCCCGGAGCTTCTTACTTTGAACACATCCGCAGGACAGCGGCTCGACATGAAATGTGATATCTAGATGAGTGTAGTGTAAAATGCTGAGATGGTTGGTATATAAATATTGTGTAAAAGTTTTGAATTACATTGCATTGAATTTTGTGTGAAGGGTCTTCATTATTATGATAATCAGACTGAATTTCCATTTCATTTCAGTTCATTATTTAGCCTGACAATGTGCCGTATTAGCTGATTTCACTTTTGCCCTGACCAATTAGCAGCAAGTGATGAACCCATTCATTTCATTTTGTTTTCAGTAACATTGGTAGTGACCGCAAAGAGCACTTCACATTTGTCACATTACAGTAAATAAATATATCAATTTATGATTTATTATTCTGTGTATTATTTCTGCTCTGGCAGAGTAGGGTGACGCCATCATTTTTAGTTTGCTCCACTGATAATACAATTATCACATTCGATGCAGCATACCATACCATTCTCTTTGTCACACCACGTATTCTTCTTTCTTGTCCAAACCTGGCGCCCCCATTACCCATAACGCAACTCGACAGCTGTCAGTTTGGTCAGAGATTCAGGTGTATCATGTGTGTGTGTAGCCGCGAGCTGCTCGCCTCAAGCAGAGATGAGGAGCGGGCTGCAGAGATGTGGTAGACTCACTCCACAGCCTCAGGTTTTGGTTTTTTTTTTTTCATTTTCAAACTGAGCCCCAGCTGAAGCTGACACAAGTGACATCACTTGAGGCAATATTAGCCTTTATTTAGGAGATGCAAAAGGCTTTCTACATCTTCTTTCATAGAAGTGGAACTCAACAAAACACCCTTTAATGGACTGTGATGAGTAAAACTGGTAAGTCTGACTCACAAAGCTCTGATTGGTTTGATAGCTTGGTAACATCTTATATCATAATTAATCAATGGTAAGTTTTTTTCAATTCTTAAGTTGTATCTGATGTTTATATTATTTTGTGAATTGTTAATAAATACTGTATAATTTGTCCATAAACATTATCTGGATGGTCAAGTTGAAATTGATGTTTATGAACCTATCATTATTACACCCTAAATTATCATCAATGGTTTATAAGGCATTTAATGTTGGTTAATGGTAAAATAGTTTAGTTTCATGAACTCATGACCAAACTTTTGTAAACTAGATCTTGACAAAGGGCCCTTTAACAGGACAACTCCATTTTTGGTGTACGTTAGAACAGCTGAAATGCCGTGCAGGTGACGGGTTCTTTGTTTCATTGTAGTGCAGGGCACAACAGGCAGACTTTTTGGATGTTTTGATGATTCAGTGATCTGGCCGATGGATTTGTTTATTGGTTGGTTGGTTTGTCAGCAGGATTATAGAAAAAAACTACTCAACAGATTTCCACGATACTTGGATGGGACGTGGGTCTCGGCCTAGAACACACACCATTAACTTTCGGTGCAGATACGGATACGTTTTAGTTTCTCTCTTTTTTTAACACTGTGATACAGAGCGCCTTTCTGATTTTTTGTTAATTCCTCAGGGAATAGTGAATGGATCTTGATGGAAAAAAACTCATAGCGAGGTGGGTGGTATCTATTAGTTTGTACACAAGGGGACTGCTGAGCCTTGGTGGATGTATGAGTTCCACCGAGTGCCATTCTAGTTTTTTAAATGTCATTAAAATACATGGTCACTACTGTTTGCTTTGACTTTTCTGATGTATTTGTATTATAGCCGTAGTGTAAATAAAGTTGTTTTGAAAATCAAATCCCTCTAGTCTGTCTGTTAATCCAGCTGGCTGACAGCGAGGTCTTGTGCACCACATGCCAAACTCCCCTCTCGCTCCATGCAAATATCACAAAATGTCGACCGGCTTGTCTGCACACTCGTGTGTTTCTGTGTGTGTGTGTGTGTGTGTGTGTGTGTGTTGGAGTGTTTCAAACTGAGCGGCCTCTGTCTATCCGTCCATACGTCTGTTCGCTCGCTTATTTATTATTTGCCTCTCGTCTTTCTTTCTGTCTTTTCTTTCCGTTCCCTGCCTTTCATCAGCGCCTGGATTCCCAAATGCAAAATGGCAGCAGAGAGGGAGACAGAGAGGGTGGCGTACATTTTTAATGGAGGGCTTTTATATTTTAACGAGCCTTCCTTCTCTCTTGCTTAATTTAGTTCAATGAGGAGGGAAGACGAGGAGACAGACGGGGGGAGAAAAATATAAATAAATTACACATAAACTGATCTGCTGCCGGTTTGGCTCAGATAGTCACCGTGAACCACAGCCACGCCCACTTACCCACCGCCCCTCAGGTTCGAGGCTGATTGGATAATGGATAAACCAAATCGTGTAGCCAATAACAATGTGGATTCATCAGTGACATATTTTTGCAAGTACCATGTGTTGTTCTTGTCAGCTGCGACCATGACTGAGAGCTGCGGGAAAAGCTAGCAATAGATCCTGAGTTGAAAAAAATACTTTTCCATTTGTTTCGATTTGGTTCAAAAATTTTTGTCAGAGTTGCATTCAAGGACACTTGGACATCTGCGATTTCATTTCTGACAGACGTAAAACATTTTTGAGATGTGTCTAAAATCAAACCAAGACAACAAAATAAGATACACAAATAGTTACTGTGGGAAGTCTGAAGTGAATGTTGTTTGCTTTATTTAAAAAAAAAAAGCAAAAAAAAGCAAAAAAAAAAAAAAAAAAAGCAGCTGTTCAGCAACCAAGTCAGAATAACCGGAGCTGGAACCAGAGCGTCCTTGAATGCAACAAGGAAAGTTTCCAAAACAGTCACCCCTCTCAACTTTATCGTAACGTCACAATGAGATAACAAAACAACAAGTGTGTTGGAAACTCTCCTTGTTGGTGTGTTCATGGACCTTCACAAATAAGTTTTCCAAAAGACAGTTAGTCTCTGAACACCAGAATGATCAAATTCATGATTATTTTCACGACATATGGTCTGTTTTTTTCAACCAGTGCAAACATTTGGAATGTCTGACCTTTGGTTCTTGTGTCACTGTGCAACTATGATGTAACGCTACCAAAAAAGACTGAACGTAAACTCTTTTGGCTTTAACGGGTTTCACATTTGTAAATACAATATTAAAAGTAAATTCTAATATTATTGACTTAAAACCACTGGCTGCCTTGACGGAGGGCAATTAAGGCAAAAAACTGATGAATTATTTGGAAAATGCAGTGTTCTTTTTTTTTTGTGGTAAACATTCTAACATTCATTCATCCAGATTCAGATATGAATAAAGCAGATTAAAATAAAAAAAAGAAAGAGGCCGAGCAGGAGATAGAGGAGGAGGTGCTGAGTAGCTGTCATCTGCAATGTTGTTGATCAGTGGGAAGTGTGTTCATTTAAAATGTGTGTGTGTGTGTGTGTTTGAGTGAGTGAGAGAGGGAGATAGAGAGAGAAAGTGCACTGATTACACAGGAAGGAGAAGAGGAGAAAGAAGGGAATTTCTGGGTCAAGAGATGACACACACACACACACACACACACACACACACACACACACACAGACAGACTTGTCATGCAGTTATAAACAGTAAGGACAGGTCTGCCTGAGAGAAGAATGAACTCTGTAAATTGACTAACTCTGTAGATTGTAATACCTCACCCTGTATTAGAGGGATTTGTGCATTTTCCGTTTGTCGTTTTCGATTATTGTCGCGGTCTGAAAAAAAATTACCTCTGCAGAGCCGAGGGCGACAAAAGAAGGCGATGTAATGTGAGGCAGGAAGTCCGGCTCGAAATTTTTACCAGACACAACGACACCACACAGCCTGATTTTATAACTCGAGAGCGACGATTACGCCCAACGCTGCTTGCTAAATGAAGAAAAATCATTTGTCCTGAAGGTGGAGCTGCGGGGGTTTAGTGAGAGCCTCAGAAATCATCCTCTACAGTATTCAACACAGTATAAAATTGTATGTCTCTCTTCCCTGTAGTGGAAGAGTCTTTAGTCTAGAGAATGCTAAAAATACAAGAACAGTCTGACAGTTTTTAATGCAATGCATTCTATGGATGTTTTACACTGTCCATTGGATACTGTGAACAAACTGGAATGGAGTTGGTACACACACACACACACACACACACACACACACACACACAGTGGAACATTCTTAAAACTGTACAGTCTCGCCTCTGTGCAAACTGAACACTTGATAGAAAGCACCTGCTGTAGCAGTGTCAGCGCAGACACACACACACACACACACACACACACACACACACACACACACACACACACACACACACACACACACAGAGCCCAGTGTTGAGGTTGGACTTCCATGGGAGGAAAAATACAGCCACATTTTCCAGTGGCGTGATACGTATGTATTTTTTTTGCCCTGAGTAATGACCAGAGTGAAGGACGACAGACTCTCCTGTCGGGTAAAATGTCATTAAGAAATGAAAGAGAAAAGTGAAAGAAAGAGTGAGAAGGATGCACTGAGAAATAGGTCATTTGGAAAAAAACGTCATGATGATGGTGAAACATTTCTGAGCTATTGGATTGAATATAAAAGAGGGACGATTCGTTTTAATGTCCTGTCCTGTGGCCTTTGTGCTTTAACCAAGGTGAGAAATGTACGTTATAACAGATGGGTCGTTTCTGTACCACACAGACCTGTAGATGGACAAATACGGTATGGTAAAAATGTGGACTCAATATCATGTTATATTCACCAGTTATAAAGTACTTTTCATTTAATTTGTCACATTATGCAAATGAACACAAGGCTGAACGCAAACGTCCAGTGATCATAACCTCTTTTCCTCATAAATATCCATAGCTTTTGAACGCAGCGGAGAAGGTGGACCGCACTGAAACCACATTACCATAGTATACTATAGTATATTAACATACAGTGCTGTAATTTATTCTGTCCAAAGGAATATATATGTTGATGAGAAACACAACTGCCCACATCTATCAAATGAGTGGTAACTACTGTGCATGTGAAGGTTTTTATGGGTAAAGAAAAAATAGCTGCTTTTCTTGATATCTGCGGTTGTTTACCATGCGATCATCGCCTGCCGAGGGTCGGAGATCACGCGCCTTTTTGTTTAGCGCTACATCCTCGAAGAAATCCTCAGCAAAAATCTAATTATGACAAAAACGTGAAAACACGGACTGATCCTGCCGCACGTCATGCTGCGCGACAGGCCGACTACATCAAATCAATTTGAGAAAAGGCAAAGCAGCAGGTCATTCTGGCCTGCTCTTTGTTTACCACGTGCTTACACCCGGTGCGATGCGACGTGGCCAGAAGTATTTGGACACCTGAGCATTACAGCCATAGGGGGGATAACTCAAGAGGCATTTATCTGCTGCTTTGACAGCTTTCAAGCTTCCACAAGATCTTACTGACTTTGTTAGAACTAAGGGGGAGTTTATCACCACTGCTACTACTATAATTATCATTATTATTATCGTTATTATTGTTGTCGTTGTTGTTGTTGTATTGGGAGTAAATGGGCGACGGTAGATTTCCATCAGCTTATAGGAGTAAAATTAGTGACAGAGAGCTGAGGGGGGTGCAGAGTATTAAAAGACATTAGTGTGTTTTTCAGCAGAGTGATGCAGATTACGATCCATCTCACTCCCTGTAACACTGCCTAATGGAGGGAGAGATAGAGACTCTCCTCTCCCCTAACCTTTCCCCTTGTTTTATAGAGGCACGCAGCAAGCTGAGCCGAGATGCGGCAAAATCACTAGGTACACACTGACAGCAACTTTCCACTGAGGAAACGTTCCGTTTTAGCTTTTCTATGCTTTGTTTGGAGGAGTGCTTTTAGTGCACATCTTTTGGGAAATGGTTTGAGTTTCACTAAGAAAAGTTAATCACCGAATAACAAATGAGTTGTTCAGACGTCGGAAGAGAGGGGGTACTACCTATTTCCTTACTTATGAATATAAATGTGTGTATGATGCATTCATGTGTGTGTGTCTCTCTGCTTCTCCTTCCTGCATCAGTCTACCACCTGTTTTCCCAGAGTTATGACCTCAGCCTGCAGGCGTCTCTGCCTAACACTGCCAAACTACATACAGCTGTGTATGTGAGTGTGTGTGTGTGTGTGTGTGTGTGTGTGTGTGTGTGTGTGTGTGTTTGAGAGAGAGAGGGGGAAATAGATCGACAGAGAGACAGAAACAGAACAGAACATCAAGAAAAGGAAGACGAAAACAAAAGTGACAGAAAATATGTAATAAAGTAAATATTCAATTAAATGCTTGTCAATAGCAGAGAAAAATGTGGGTGTGGGTGTGTGAGCATACACATACAACAGAGAGAGAGAGAGAGAGAGAGCAAGAGAGAGAGAGAGAGAGAGAGAGAGAGAGAGGGATCTGTAAGGGAGTAAATGGAAAACGTATAGAGAAAATGAAACAAGGGGTGAGAACATAAAGAAAGAAAAAAACGATCAGTAAATTAAGTAAAGGAAAGTTAGAAAAAGACACGAGACTTGAACAATAAATGAAAAAAAATGCAGGTGGGATGGAACGGAAGATAAAAATACAAAAAGAGAGGAAGAAGGAGAAAACAGCTGTAAAAGACAGGAAGGAGTTGGCAGGAGATGATAAGAGAGAGACAGAAAGAACGACAGGAGTAAGAGAGATACTGGTAGAGTGACATAGTAAACTTAAAGGAGAGAGAGAGAGAGAGGAGAGAGAGTTAATGTATGCTTGAGGGAAACAGAAAGTCTCAGTTCAAACACAATGGCTTCATGTCAGAGATGACATCATTCCATCCTCTTATTTCATTATTTCTAATGTTCCACTAATTTCTCATTTTTTTCTCCAGTATTTCCATTGAGTCTCTTCCTTTTCTTTGGGTTCTGACTTCCTGTTAACACTGTACACACACACACACACACACACACACACACACACACACACACACACACACACACACACACACACTGTGTGCTATACACACCAATTGAAATGGGTCCGCAGTACTGGAGCTTTAAAAAATGGGCACTGGATGTCAGAATATCATATTCCTTCATTTGTTGTTTTTGGTTTTAAAGCATTTTACCATGACCACAATCTTTTCCTAAAGTTGGCCATTTATGTTTTTTTTTTTTTTTTCAGAACAGTCCAGTATGGATTTTTGTCCGGGGTTGTTGATAAGTCTGATAGATCCTCCTCCTGACTAGGATTTCGTCTCCATGTCAGCTAAGGGTTATGGGTATCATAGTCGTAGAGCTTAAGCAATATATATTTAAGTATTCATTAATCATTAAAGAAAACTTGAAATGTGTGAATTCAGTTTGAGGAGAAATACTTTGACAAATACAGTGAGTTCCCACAATGTAACTGAAGTCAAGTCCGGGTTCCCCAATATGATGTTAATCAGCACATATGTCTACATATGTTATATTCATAAGCCAGGGTGTGTTGGTGTGTGTAGTTACAGGGATTCTTCATGGTTGAGGTAGGTGTGCTGAGCTATACTGTCAACGCACAGAAATGTAAAGTTGTTTTGGCCTGCTCTGATGACGTGTCACCACAGCCGGATCCTGTCACACGCTGGCCCTTCTGTTTCAGGCCGCTCCTCCCCTGCAATATCTTAAACTGTTCCATCTGCCAAATAATGCCAAATGTGTCCATATCCACTTAATTAGACCCGTTCTGATTAAATGATGGCACTGCAAATGAAGCTCTGCTAACTCAGTTACAAACATATGATATTTTCCAGAACTTCTTCACGATAAAAGCACATCCCGCCATTTCACAAGTGGAAAGTTTTAATACGAAGCAGCAGCAGCAGGGAAGGTTTGGTTTGCATCAGCAGTGACCG
Source organism: Acanthopagrus latus (assembly GCF_904848185.1). Classification (NCBI taxonomy): domain Eukaryota; kingdom Metazoa; phylum Chordata; class Actinopteri; order Spariformes; family Sparidae; genus Acanthopagrus; species Acanthopagrus latus. The sequence continues at coordinate 4,486,513 of NC_051050.1, read as the reverse complement.
AACAAAGATCCAATATGGCTGAAAGTAATCAGTAAACAATAAGAAAAAAAAGAAGGGCTTATATGTAAAAGTACAAACGGGACAGCGCAGGAGGGAAGCCGGTCTCCAGCGCAGACGCAGCTCGGAGGAGGGGGACCATCGCAGCTCTGATACCGATCAGGACCACAGCGGCACAGCTCAGCACAGACATCCCCTGCTATGAAGCTAGTAGTAGAAAAACCCATGTCATCAGGGTTTGGCTTGGCACGGCACAGCTTAAGTGGACCGACACCAGGGCCATGAAAAACCCTATTATAGAGCTGCTGTGCTTTCAGTCTTAATGAGGCTGTTTTTCTATCAGCCAATAATCCAGAGCCTGAATAAACACACACATGGGCCCTAATGACAACACAAGGAGCAATTTATGAGCTTCTGTGTGTGCGCGTGTGTTTTTACAGAGTCTAGAAGTAAACAGCGTTTTCCACCAAATATCCCCCACTTTACTCTATCATCTTTTTTTCCACTGCATATAAAAACAAGTCAAATATGTATTTGGAAGAATTTCAAGATTAGACTGAAAAGTAGTTTGAAAAAATATCACCCTTAACGAGAAGTGAATGTTTTAATGTTTTCTTGGGCTAAACCGCACGCCACTTCATAAAATTAATCGCCAAATTTGTCTCTCGGGACATCCAAAGAGCTAAAAAAAAAAAAAGAAAGCGTTTTAAGAGCACCTCCAAATGAAACTGAAAAGCACTTGGCGAGTGTCTCTGTAGAACATGAATGAATCATCTTAACACGTCTCTGCCTCTCACAACTTTAAGATATCCATTGAGCTCGTGATTTATCTATAGAACCAATGTGCCCGGCTTTGGAAGTGTGCTCTTTTTCAATCAGGGTGAGCTAAATAAAAATGAAGCATAGCGCAGATCCATGCAGGACAGGGAAATCGTGAGCCCCAGCTGTAGTCAGCTGACAGCCAGCAGATCGGATCAGCATCAGCCACCGACCAACCACATCCACTCTTCCAAATTAGGCGGTCCATTTAAATCCAAGCCGCCATTCACTGATCTCTCCCTCAACCCCGCTGCACGCACACATTCGAAGCTAGTGACAGGAGCAGAGCCAGAACTTCTGGAGGAATAAACGCCCAGAGTCACATCGGATTCTGCTCAAATCCGAGGCCGTTTAATGATGGAGAGCTCCGAGATTACTTTTTAACTTTTGGGATCTTCACTCCTGTTTCGGATCCTGACTGCAGCAGTGCAACCATTTGCATCATGTTCAGTGTGAACATGTTCTTACAGATGAATGTACGATATCAGAGAAATAAGCTGAGCTAACGTTAACAGCAGCTCAAGGTAAAGAACAATAAACACAGAAAAAAATCCTAAACTGAAATGTCGTATATGTCCTCTCGCTTGTGCGATTACATTTACCGAAAAGTCTGTTTTCTGATCAAAATGAGCTTTGGCACCGCAAGATCCGATTTATTTTAGACTTTTGATTCTACATTGTAGTCACAGAGCAGAGGATCCCTTTCCGTGGGTTGATAATCGTTAGTCTCACCATTCATATTATATTTCATTCATTGTGACAGCAGACTGAGGATGCGTGAAATAAAACAAAAACACACAAGTAAGAGGGGGATAGACAAAGGTGGGGGGGGATGTGTGACATACCTCCAAGACACACACACATAGAGAGAGAGAGAGAGAGAGAGAGAGAGAGGGAGAGAGAGAGAGAGAGAGAGAGAGAGAGAGGAGAGAGAGAGGGAGAGAGAGAGAGAGAGAGAGAGAGAGAGAGAGAGAGGAGAGAGAGAGGGAGGGAGAGAGAGGGAGAGGAGAGAGAGAGAGAGAGGGAGGGAGAGGAGAGAGAGAGGGAGGGAGAGAGAGGGAGAGGAGAGAGAGAGGGAGAGGAGAGGGAGGGAGAGAGAGGGAGAGGGGAGAGAGAGAGAGAGAGAGAGAGAGAGGAGAGAGAGAGGGAGGGAGAGAGAGGGAGAGGAGAGAGAGAGGGAGAGGAGAGGGAGAGAGAGAGTGAGAGAGAGAGAGAGAGAGAGAGAGAGAGAGAGAGAGGGAGAGGAGAGAGAGAGGGAGAGGAGAGGGAGAGGGAGAGGAGAGAGAGAGAGAGAGAGAGAGAGAGAGAGGGAGAGAGAGAGGGAGAGGAGAGAGAGAGGGAGAGGAGAGAGAGAGAGAGGAGAGAGAGAGAGGAGAGAGAGAGGGAGAGGAGAGAGAGAGAGAGAGGGAGGGAGGGACGGAGAAGGACAGCTGGACAGATATGCGTGAGAAGAAGATAATCTCTGTGGGAGCTGGCCAGCACACAAACACACACACACACACACACACACACCCCTCTACCACAGGTGCTCTCCATTTAGAAAGCAACACTTCAAAGTAAATACTTTAACAAAGACCAGAGAGGGATGGACAAAGCTCCTGAACTACTGTACTGAGGACAGTGGAAAGCTGCTGCTGGCGCCCCCGACAGGCTGCTGCGTTCATCACAGTCCAAAAAAAAAACCCCACACTGACAAAAGTCTAACGTCCCTGAAAGCCTGGCGGATGACGTCACGGAGGCTGCGGTCAAGTTTGAGTACAGAGAGAGAGAGAGAGAGAGAGAGAGAGCGAGAGAGAGAGAGAGAGAGAGAGAGAGAGAGAGAGAGAGAGAGCGAGAGAGAGAGAGAGAGAGAGCGAGAGAGAGAGAGAGAGAGAGAGAGAGAGAGAGAGAGAGAGAGAGAGAGAGAGAGCGAGAGAGAGAGAGAGAGAGAGAGAGAGAGAGAGAGAGAGAGAGAGAGAGCGAGAGAGAGAGAGAGAGAGAGAGAGAGAGAGAGAGAGAGAGAGAGAGAGAGAGAGAGAGAGAGAGAGCGAGAGAGAGAGAGAGAGAGAGAGAGAGAGAGAGAGAGAGAGAGAGCGAGAGAGAGAGAGAGAGAGAGAGAGAGAGAGAGAGAGAGAGAGAGAGAGAGAGAGAGAGAGAGAGAGAGAGGTGTTGAAGGGGCTGTCACAGTGTGCAGAGGGTCTTATGTGTTGGCTCGCATGAACATCTGGCGTGTGTGTTTCGACATGTGAATATGCACAAATGTTAAGCACGTATAAACAAAGTAAGTCTGACTGAACATGTCCAGGCATCTGAATGTGTTTATACTGGCTTGTGTTTTATAATGCTCTCTCTCTCTCTCTCTCTCTCTGTGTCTCTCGCCCTCCTACATCTCCTTATGCCACCCAGCTGTTTGGTTCTTTATGTTTATTGTTTCAAGTTTGCAAAAAGAAAAAAAAAAAAAAGCCTAAATTAAATATGGAAAACATTACGTCTGTCACTTTGTATTTTTTTCACTCAATGTGTTTCCTCTCTTCCCCTCTTTCATGTCCTCTGCTCCTCCGTTTTCACATCATCTCATCTGACCTCTATCATCACAAGACATGTGTTAACTAGTATAACCAGATATGTTTAGTGGGCCTCATGTTCTCCAGCCGCGTGAAGTCATGTCTCGTTTGTTAATTAAAAAAAACAAAAAAATAAAAACAAATTATGAATAACTGCAAAATAATACATTTAAGAAACTCTTTTATAGAGTTCTGATGTGACTCATGGTTCCGGAGATGGATATCCTTGTCTTACAACACATTCAAGATTATTATGTTTGTGTCAGCGTCACTGGCCTTCATTTCCCTTTGTGAGATATCCAATCTATTGTTCAGCTACAGCCTTTCTGGTGGAGCTCTATGCCAAAAATAAGATTTAGGCTGATCTATTAGCATAACTGTAATATTACATCATATTAACTAACCCATATCATACTTACTGTATACTAACCTGAAAAATAAGAATATTTGTGTTTCCGTTACCTTAGAACAGGGTTGCCCCAAGTGAGGCCAGCAGGCTAAAGTCGGCTCGCCATAAGGTTCAATTTCTTTTGAACAAATAATCCAAATATGAAGTGATATTAGACATTTAGTGAGGATCTGTTTGGTTCTCCATCAGCATGAGATGTGCACGGATTTACTAATGTGCCGCTCCTCAAACACATCGCCATCGCAACACTCAACACTACAGTATGTCAGCATGCTCTCAGGTCCTACCATGAGGGAGTGTCTGTTGGCCGACAGCAGTCCCGTCCCGTACCCGCTGCTCAGGGCGCTCATGGCGCCGTTGTGCGTATGTGCCGCCCCGATGAGGTTGTGCATGTCCCCGTGCCCGCTGGCCATACCCGTCGACGGCCCCACCGCGTGGCTCCGCAGTACGTGGATGGCATCGTCCAGGCGCTCCAGACGGTCCTCGATACGACTTTGCTGCGGAGAGACGGGACACGGAGAGAGATGAGAGACCTTTCTTAATGCCGTCTGTAAGCTGAAGCCACTCACTGTCAATATTTATTCAGAGCTCTCTGTGATTTACCAAGAGTTTCGCAAAGACTTTACAGATTATGATCGATATCACTGAGTCTTTGCCTGCATTACATAGACTAAGTCAGTCAAAATACAGAGGAAAGGAGGCTCCCTGATGAGTAACTAAATGTTCATGTGAACGTGAATATATTTTTCTTTTGTCAGTTAATCACAAGAAAAAAACAAAAGGAACAATGAAGTGATCCTAAGAAGTAATGTGAGTGTATACAGAGCCTGATCTTATCCTCTTCCTCTGTGCCGAAGAGCCTCATTGTTGTCCAAAAACTATTAAAAACACATCACCGAGCCACGCTGTTGCACTGGGTGACCATGAACACACACACTGTGGTTTATTTTGACTCAACCCCGCATACACCACTCTGCTGCTGGAAAAAAAACTCACTAGAGAGCCAGATGTGCGTTCATCTGTTGCTGAATGTAGTCCGCAAATGTAAAAATAGTTCCTGTTTGAGAAGATTTGCTTAAAAACTACAATTCCCAGCTGTTTTATAGCACTGAGGGAAAGCAAAAAAATGATCAAGTTGCCTTTGAGTTCAAATCGATTTTCAAAAAAACTCACCAAGGAAAAAACAACAACAGTGTAATCTGCCATGTGTGCTTAAGAACAATATCAGAGGATGTGATTTTGAGTGAACTGACCCTTTAAAACAATATGTATTTTAAACACATGTGGGAGCACGTGTGTGTGTGTGTGTGTGTGTGTGTGTGTGTGTGTGTGTGTGTGTGTGTGTGTGTGTGTGTGTGTGTGCGTGTGTGAGTGTGACTGTGTGCATACCAGAGAGTGCAGTGGAGCTTCATAGTTTGGCGATGACGCTCCCTGCCCGCCATTCCTCGACCAGACAGCTGAGCTGGCAGCTAGGAGAGAGGAGACGAGGAGACATCATTAGATTAGGAGACGGGGAACAAGGACATTTAAGGACACATGACACAGAGCACGGGGATAAGTGCAGGAGATCTAGTAGTCGGACGAATAGATGAATTCAATTCACTGACACTCCTTCATCTGTATGACTGCTCTGTGACAGGCTGCACACCTGTCCGGGGTCTAACCCGCCTCTCATACAATGCAGGCTGGAAAAGGATGCAGCCCCCTGCGACCCTGCACAGGTTAAGTGTTTTCAGATAATGGACGGAGGTCTACGTGTGGATCGGAGCCAACACCTCCTCTCCTTTTATATGTTGAAGAAAGGAACCACTCCATGCACAGTGCCAAACGGTGGACAAAAAAAAACAAAAAAAAAAAGGAAAAAAAAACACCGTTACGCACGAGGAGTCTCTCATCATATCCACTCGTGGACACAATAAACACAGAGCCGAGAAAGACAACAGCAAACCAACTCATAACGCGTAGCAGAAATGCTAATTTTCAGTTTTTGTTTTTCGAAAAGGTACAAGTGGTTGATTAGCATGGGCCCTCCGCAGAATAAACACGCTTTGTGTGTCTGTTCCTCTCTGCTTTTGTTTGCCGTCGCCGCTCTGAAGGGTCGCGTCTGAATCGACAGGTCTCATTAGCAGGTAGACAGAGGAGGGACGGCGACTCGTGTGGATTTACATTAATACGAGGCCCGGAGGGAGGACGGGCCGGTTCAAAGCGATTGAGTTTTCAGAAGTGAGTCGAGCTTACAGATGATTTAGCTTTTTTTTTTGTTTCCAAAACATATTTGAAAAAGAAAAGATTATACGTGGCAGCATCTTGTTCAAGTTTCAGTTCTCTCTGTCTGTAAAGTGAAGAAAAAAAAGAAAAAGTGCCAGTACTGTTCAAGAAGAGCAGAATCATGTGCCGGATGTTACCTGCAGTGTTTTTTTCCTTTTCTGAATAGCACAATCCCAGTTTGCGATGCTTTCATTCAATCAGGTAAAGGAAGAGTTCATGGTCATTACTGAGCCCTTATTTTTTTCCTCCTTTCTTTCTCCTGTTCTCTTTCTCCACATCTGTCTTCTTTTCAACCATCCGTTCTCATTTACTCCTCGTATTTCTTGCATTTTTGTTTTGCCTCCTTTCCCCTCTGCTTCCTCTCCTTTCCTTTATTCTCTTCCTTTTTCATTCCTCCACCTCCTCTCCTCGCCGCCTTTATGCTCATCGCCTACCCTCCCATTCCTCGCCTCCCTTCTCCTCGCACCTCTCCCCTGCCCTCCCGACTGATCTCTCTCTTGTAACCCTGATCTCATCTCATTAGCTTGTGTTTCTCTCTTTTTTTTTTCATTGTCTTCCCGTTTTGTCTCCCGGTCCTTTTCTCTCCCCTCTCTCCTTTATTCATATTACATGCTCATTACCATATGCTAATTAATGAATAATCACCTGGGTACATTCATGTGCAAATACAAATATATGTATTAAACGGCAGGGTAAATTATTCTGAGTCCAACACTGTAAAACACCCTCGCAGAATTAGCCCCGGATATCAATTTGCATGTAGTTTGCTCTAATAGGCTTCATTTCTAATTTGTAAAAAGTGGAGTAACTCTGACACAATGATAAACACCAATTATGGTTTAGCAGGCAATATCCCAGGCAGCCATAATGACGAGAAGGAGGAGAAGGAAGAGGGGAGGGGGCTCGTGTTTGCAGAGCCGGTAGGTTTGTGAACGATTTGTTCGAAGTGGTGCTCGTAATTAAAGCTATCAGTCACAAGGCGCGGCACAGAAATATCAAACGGTGTGTGTAGCTGCGACAATTAGAGACAAATTTGACACAACTATTATTAGGAAAAGTCATTTTTCACTTTAAGGAGCAGGGAGAGCTTACAGCATCAGCCGCGTGGAGGGGTAATTGGTGGAAATATGAGGAGAGGGGAAGGAGGAGGGGCACGGTGAGCAGACACAGCTATCATCAGTGTGTGTTTTTGGCGTTACTGTACTCCGACACGCCGCCCGTCAAAAACACAATCCCCTTCAATGATACAAATATGCTGCTTTGGTCAAGTGTGTAGTTTTTAGTTTGAAAAAAATAACTTTGGTGTTTGTTTCTCCCATGAACACCTCTTCGTCCCAGAGCTGTTAAGTCATTCATGGAAGGTCAAGCTGGGTTTCAGGTTCGAGTCTCGAGTCCTTTGAGAAGCAGTTTATGTTGTCAAGTCCAAGCGAAGGTGCGAGTCATTTCAGACAAGTCCAAGTCAAGTCTCAAGCCATTTGAAAGAAGTCCAGGAGTCAAATGAAACATGTCCAAGTCAAGTCTCTCAAGAAATCTGAGACAAGTTTAAGTCAAGTCTCAAGTCATTTGACAGAAGTCCAAGTCAGGTCTTGCATCATTTGAAATAAATCAAAGTCAGGTCTCAAGTTGTCTGAGAGAAGTCCAAGTCAAGTCTCTCAAGAAATCTCAGACAAGTTTAAGTCAAGTCTCAAGTCATATGACAGAAGTCCAAGTCAAGTCAGAAGTCAACTGAAAAAAGTACAATGCAGCGCTCACGTCATTTACAAAAGGTTAAGTCAAGTCTCGAGTCAGCTGAAGTCAAGTCAGAAGTCAGTTGAAACCAGTTTACGCTCAGTCTCGGTTCATTTGAGATACGCTCAAGTTCCAAGTTGTATTTGTGATTTGCATGATTTCAACACCAGTCCCTGTCAGCTCTGCTTTTTACCATCTGCGGATGTCGGTTCTGCGATTACGGCAGCCGGTGTGAGTGTGTTGCGCTTACCTGTGAGGGAGGGTGGAGAGCCGACCGGGGTGGAGGGATTGGACGAGAAGCTGTTGTTCGTGTGGTCTGGAGAGTAGATCTGAAATAGATTAACACATAAAAACTCAGGGGAGCGCGTAGCACCGCGAAGCCCCCTCCCCCAAAAAACAAACAATCAAGTCATGAACGTTCTTAATTACTTGAAGTGAACAGAAAAACAGATGAAGTAACGTTAATTCTAAAATCCCTTTTTGCAGCGGTAAAACACTGAACAGGTCCATCACATCTGTACGTGGGTGTGTGTGAGTGTGTGTGTGAGTGTGTGTGTGTGTGTGTGTGTGTGTGTTTATGGGTGCGTTTGCGTGTGCTGCACTTACGGATGCGAGTGCTTTCCCTAAGGCGTCTCCTGTCTGAGAGCTGCTGGCTGCTGAGCTCTGCGCTCGGTTAGCTGTGACACACACACACACACACACACACAGGGGGAAAAGAGGGATGTGTTGCTGTAAATGAGGACGTTGTTACATATTTTCATTATTTTGTACAACATCAGTTCAACACTCAGACAGAGCTCTTGTGTGGAGCAGCTTCTGCTTTGGGTGAGTGTGGTTACTTAAGATTTGCTGGTGTGACGCGGCAGCTATTACGACCCCCAAAGTTCAGCAAGTGTCTTCCAAGCGGAGAGAATTCTTGCATCAAAGTTAGTCCTTGTGGTTTTACTTCAGCTGCACACATGCAGCCACAGATCGCAGCGATTGCGTTGAAATGAGTCGACGTTACTTAAAATCTTCGCTGCTGTAAACGGCGATGACAATGATACGAGGCGCAATTCAATAGGAACCGACGTTCCGCAATCTACATTTATTCACATTTTAACTGACTGTCACCACGTGTTTGTGTGTGTGTGTGTGTGTGTGTGTGTTTTAGTTGCTTGTATGAGCGCAAATGCTGGACTTCAATACAACTAAATCTGTTTCACACACTTGAAGAGCACAGAGTCCAGAGAGGAAGGAAGTGACCTCACAGGACCAGATGAGCGCCCACACACACACACACACACACACACACACACACACACACACACACACACACACACACACACACACACACACACACACACACACACACACACACACACACACAGACATGCTCACAGCTCATCTCTCCTGATAGCAGATCCCAGATGGAAAGTTTACGCTCGCACACACAAGTTAGACACGTGCACGCCGAACAGACACAGCGCAGCAAAAACACATCCTTTCATGGCAAATGAATCCATTACAGAAATTGGCAGGACCGGACTTCTTTAAGCTGTTTGAGAGAGAGAGACAGAGAAAGAGAGAGAGGGAGAGGGAGACAGAAAGCAGCATATGTTTTGGGGTTAAAGCCTCATGTCTCACTCACGCCATACCACTGGCCTAGTAAACCATCCAAGGGATTACTGTTACACACACACACACACACACACACACACACACACACACACACACACACACACACTTGTACCCTTACTTGATGCATAATTTAGAACATGTGCAGGAGAAAATCTTTTTCATAAATTAGAGCTTATAGCCGCAAAGGAGGAGAGCATTCAGAAGATGAGAGTGATTGTTATGTTTATCTGTCTGTCCATCACCTCTCTCTCTCTCTCTCTCTCTCTATATATATATATATATATATATATATGATTTTTCATATATAGATATTTCTTTTTCATAAGCCATATAATTGTAAAGTTTGTATCATATTCATTTCTTCAACCACTACTCATTTTCTCCAGTCTTATCATTTACCTCTGCCCAGCAGTTTGTTTGTTTGCTGTGAGCTCATTTCATATTGCACATCAGTTGTAAACACTGTATGCAGAATACTAGATTTCATAGTATACTAACTGAAGTTAGTGAATAAGAATCAAGGCGCTTAGACCTTTTGTACTAACATGAAAAAGATGCGATATCTGTGCTGGCAGCAGAACTTTGCATAACTACAGAAAAAACAAAATGATTTTAAAAAGACTGAATGTTTTTTGTTACAATTTCGGTATTTATTTTTTTTGCAGCTGCAAGTAGCTCCTTGATTTCCTCTGAGAACTGCACTGTGGGACAATCAACAGTACAATAGTGAATCAAGTGTTTTTTAAAAGTCTGCTTGTTGAGTTTGTGAGTGTACTTAAACTGTCGTATCTCCAGTGTGAACTCGCCACAGTCTCAAACCTAACATGGGAGTCGGCGGTGCTGTGACAAGGACATGATCCCTCAAAAGGCTCCCACCAATTCTGTTGATTGGAGTGCTGTAGATTAAATCCGGGCTCTCCGTATGCCGGTCATTTTATTTCTAAATCCAACAATTATCGTTATTCTGCTGAGCATCAAATGATCTGCACCATCTTTTGAGTTTGAAACAATTGACAAAGGAGAGTCCATTAATCCACTGATTATCTATAACAAGTAATCGTTTTTGTCTTCACAAGATCACAGAAATGTCACAATTCTGTAAGGCTGTGATGTCACAACTGTACAGACAACCAAAAAACAGCCTCACATTTGAGAAACTATAAATTGTTTGGGATTTCTTCTTGAAAATTGAATTAAACAATCAATCAGTTATCAAAAAAGCTGATTTTCTGCTGACCTACCAATCGATTAGTTGTCAGATTATTTCAGCGCGACACTGAAGCGTTACCTGCTGCTACTCTGGCAGAAATCCAGTTCAGGATGTTCTGGTCACCAATTTGTCATCGCAGCATAGACACGGCCAACTGTTGAGCTCCTGTCACCCACTGACTGCATGAGTCAGAAGTTTTTTTTGATCCAGAGAATGATTGGTTTGTTGACGTGTCGGAGAGGATGTGAGTAAAGCACAACAAGAATGAAGGCTCGTGAACGTGGAACATGCTGATCACGCAGACGGGCAGAGGTGAGGTGAATCATCTTGCAGGAGGGTTGGGAAGTTTTTGTGGACACTGCTTGTTATCAGAATCCACTGTAGTGGACACGAGTGCATCGAGCACAGCCGCCGCTCTCTGAAAAGAACTCACTCGCTCGTTTACCAGAACTAAACCTGACCGATGCAGAGAAGCGGCTGAGCACACTGTGCGTCCATGCTTAGGCGTTCATGTGTGCACAAACGTGTGTCATATGTTTTACTTTAAACAAAGGCATTATGTTTTTTATTAGGTTCATGTTGTGTTTACACTCATCTGCTTTGGCTTGTGTGTGTGTGTGTGCGCGTGTGTGTGTGTGTGTGTGTGTGTGTGTGTGTGTTCTTTGTGGAATGTTGGAAATGTCTTCCCATGAAAACAAACTTTCAATCTGTTTCTTATTGCTCTCCTATTTGTTCTATGGGACTCAAAGCAAGAGGTCCATATGGCATGCTGTGTGTGTATGTGTGTGTGTGTGTGTGTGTGTGTGTGTGTGTGTGTGTGTGTGTGTGTGTGTGTGTGTGTGTGCGTATCAATGAAGTCAAGGTCGAGCTGTTGTATTCACTCTCCGCCTGCTATCCCCCCTGACAGTGAAGTTGAGTTTTTAAAGTGGTTTGAATCATTCGAGTCCAATCACAGCAGTGACAGTTAGAATTGGTTATGAGGCGGTAAATAAAAATCGTGGTTTAGCTAACGTCCTCTGACTGGAAAGGACTAATAATGTTGTCTTTCAAGTAGTAAATTGAGTGGAATCATCTGCAGATTTTTGCAAATATCGAAACACAGTCGGCGCGCCCAAGCTGTTGATCCAAGAGGGAAACATCAAAATGATCAGTGTACTTTTACTGTAAAATGTGCAGATGGATACTTTTAGTACTTTTAGAGTTGAAACTTGCACACACAGCAGAGCTCATTGAAGTTGTTGGGAAAGTCTCGCGTCAAAAGTCAAGTCCCTGAGGGCAAATCGCCAAGCTGCAGGTCTTTAAGGTCTCTGATTCTACCAGGTCAGCACATGAGACGTGAGTGTTTTCAAGTTCAAAGTCAAGTCTTTAGAGAGTCAAAGGTCAAGTACATGCAGTCTCAAAGTCAAGTCCAAGTCAGCAGTCAAGTCCAAGTCGAGTCTCAAGTCCTCATTGTTATGACTTAAGTCTGATTTGAGTATCAGTCTGCAGTCTTAAGTCTACAGCTCTGAGACATAGATAAACAAAAAATCATCAGCATTCAAACAAGGAAAATACACCTTGACATGTGTCCAATCACATAGAAGCAGATCTTTGAGTCTGTACTCAGACAAAGCGGTGCTTTCAGCTAAATGCTAATGTCAGCATGCTTAGATGCTAAGCTAGAAGAAAAATCAAAGGATCACCAAAGTGAGTAGGATCCATCTTCTGGGCAGTTATGGATGGATGATATGGTCTTAAACTAATATCATCACATTTTTAGACTAAATGAAATTTCCCTAAAAGCACTTCACAAATGTTAAGACTGGGCAACTAAATCAATGTACATATTAAGACAATATTGTACAAGAACTACTTAGATAAATAGTCATCATGTGGATATAATGACTGAGTGGTTAAAGGTCAGTGTTAGAACAAGTAGAACAGTATGGTTCTTCCAAACATGACATTACTTTACTGTAAAGAGGTTGTCTTTTCCTTTAAAACCAGAAAAAGACAACCCTTCTGTCACATCACAACACTTACACAGTGTAATATCTATACTGACCCGCCCTAATGGCAATCCAACCATCCATATTTGTTGAGATATTTGAGTTTGGACCAAATTGGTAGACAGCCTAACTGACAGACTGACATTGTCATTTTGCTGTGAGCATGGCTAACAATTTAAGAAAAGAAACCCGACACATTATTCTGAAGCGCAGTAATCTCTGCTCAGGCTCAGTACAGAAACCAACTGAGCATCTGAGCAAAAAAAAAAATCAATTCTTGGGTGTGAATGTTTTTATTTATTTGCTGTCCGATCCAATTGAAGCAGACAGTGCTTCTCCAGTCTGCATGAAAATCGTAAAACTTGCAAGTGAAAGTGAATGGCTCTTCTTCTCCAGTTAATTAACATCGCCAGCTAATGTCATTACACCATCGACTGACGTCATCATCACTACACGGAATTTCTCCTCATGACAGTATAGCTGTGTGCCCTCGAAAAGCAAGCGCACGCTTTGTCGACATGCACTGCTTCAAGACATGCCAAGAACACGTAAGGGTCTTCTTACCCATGATGCTGTCTGTGCCGTTGGTGGAGGCTGTGCAAGAGGCGGTGCTGTAGTGATTGGCCCCACTCCCGCTCCCTCCCCCTCGGTGGAAGCTGGACATGGGAGGAAGGCTGGAGCTGATATCTGCAGACGAGTGCGAGGGGTAGCTCTGCAGAGAGACAGTCAAACTTTAACAAGGAGACGACAAACTACTGCAAAACAGGGACTCGTACCAGTGAAAAAATTACAATCGTACGACCTTTGACAGATTTACAGCCTCATGTCTGAGACAAATTAATAAATGCCATGTGTCATGTAATATATGATTGAACACTGACAGATTTAACAAGCTTGCTCTGTATAAATCTGTGACTTTACCAGGGTTGTGGTGTAAAATTCTATATATGTTTCATTAACTTATCACCAAAGCTTCAGTTACTTGGGTATTTCAGTAGTTTGGTGTCCAATCTCATTGGGCTGAGATAAACACACAAACTTCCTGGTGTTGTCATTTTGTCAAACCGTCACTCCATTGATGATCTGGCCTTCAAAGAGAATAAAGGTTCTACAGTTAAGGAAATGCAGTGCCAAAAGAAAGGGCGGTCTGATGGCAATGTAAAGTGGTGTGAATTTTCTCTGTTTTTAGCTGGGCCTTGTTTTAGGTGGTTAAAATTTTCACTGGACCCCGTTCACTGCAGTACAAAGCTGAACGTCTGGGCTGGAGCGGCTCTCTGCTTCCCCAAACTCACTGCGCTGATCGGTGATTACGGTAGGGAACAGACCGACTATAGATATGTACTTTATATAACTCCACTTCAAAAAACACAAACTATCCCTTTAAGATAAATGTCATGGTCCACCTCGGCATGGGTTCACATTCCGAGCTCGGCTAGGCTCAAATGGAGGCTCAGCACTTTATTCATCTGTTGCCATGGTAAATCATAGTATCAGAGATTCCCCGTGCACAAGCTCAACTCAGGCTGAGCATATTCAGAATCCCGAGTTTTCCATCTTAGGCTTAATCAGCTTGGGGTTAAACTCAGAGTTTGTTAAACCTGTTTTTTTTTTTTTTTTTTAGTTTTTCTGTTTTTCTTTGTGCTTGTATCCGGCACGCCGTGACTGTCAGCTCTGCTCACCAATCTGTCATGAGGGTGAATCCCGCAGTAGGAGGAACTCTGGGCGGGGCCGTGGGTCGAGTTCCCGCCCCCGAGCATGCTGCTGTGGTAACCCTGCTGGGTCATACTGCTACTACTGCTGCTCCAGGGATCGCCGCTGTGGTGGCCGTCTGATAGAGAGAGAGAGAGAGAGAGAGAGAGAGAGAGAGAGAGAGAGAGAGAGAGAGAGAGAGAGAGAGAGAGAGAGGTATTTGTGATGTGCAGTATGCAGGTTGGAGATCAGCTTCATCTCTGTGCAGGTTTCTCTCAGCTGTCAAAAATGGAGTTTAGTAATCTCACCCATTTTATGCAGTAACCTGACATCGGGAGCTTCTGTGACTATACCTATGTGTGTTAAGTGTTTGTGAGGGAGTGTTACCCAGGTGAAAGACACCCAGGTGAGAGGGAAAATAGACAGTGTAAACCTAAAGACAAAATCAATCTGCGCATTTAGTGTTTGTAGGCTGTGGACATACTGTAGAAGAGAAACACTCCACAGCAGTCAAATGGATGTTATTAAAATAAGATGGAAAAATAAAAAACCCAGCAGGTGTCCATAGAAACAACCCGTCTGGTGAAACAGACTCAACCAACCTGACTGGAAGCGAACGTAAAAATAAAGCTTTGAAGCTCTTGTGTTAATATCTCTGGTCAAAATGTGTTTTTCCTCTTGTTCCTCCAGTTGAATGTCTGACCTTCACTGTGTAGAGTGACATATGAGCAGGGTCTGACACGAGATGGCTATTTTCACATTCATCACTCAAAGTGTAAAATGTTTGTAAGAGGCGGGCCTACAAGCAGGGTTTGTGACATCACAGTTAGTTAATAAGCAAATCCTGTTCCAATATTTAGCAAACACAAGTGTGGAGACATAATTCCTAGAGTGCACACACACTGAGAATGGACTTGAAGTTGTGCCCAGGTACACTTGTGGAAAAAAAATAAAACATTTTTACTTTTTAAGGTGGAGGAAGATGGTGCTATTTGCAGGATTTTGATGTGGTAGTTATATTGTTTTCTCACAAATCCATGTCAAACACACATTTAAGATTTTTGGAATACCTTAATACATGTGTGGAGGTGATCTTTAAATAAGTGGGCACAGGATACGTGTAACACACACATAAACACATTGTTTATACATATAAATGTTGTCCTGGTATGTAAATGACAATGGGATCATGAGACATTTCTACTGTTTTTATACAGTGTGTTGGTGTGTCCTCTTCGATACTGACGCTTTCACGTGAAAAAAACCCCACAAGTATGGGTGTTTCGTTTTGAAATAACTAAAAAAATAAAATCAAAAATGCAGTCCATTAAAACTTAAACGTCTAAAGGTTTTTTCATCTGAGAAAATGTTTCCACTAGGCATCCCGAGCTTATTCCGTCTGTGATCCAGTATCAATGAGCTCAGGAATCCACTGCAGGGAGTTCTGATGAGGGACATGCCTATGTGTGTGTGTGTCTGTGTGTGTGTGTGTGTGTGTGTGAGTGTGTGTGTGAGTGAGAGAGAGTGAGAGAGAGAGAGACTACCTGGCATGAAGAATGAGCTTGGGAAGCCAGAGCTGGGAGGTTTGGAGGAGGGATAGCCCGGTGAGTCCCTGTTGTAGTCAGCTGTACTGGCAGACGGAGCGTACACCTGCAACACAAACACAGAGACACGCGGCGTCATTCACAAGTCTGATCAAAATACTACTTGTTGTCATCAGAAGCTCCGACGTGAACACAACCTGGCAAATACTTCAGTTCTCTTATTCTCCTAAGTGGGAATCAGCTTCAGATGGACATTATCTCCACTAAGTCGTTATGAATGACTGACACTTAACACAGGCATCAGCTGGACGACACGCCGCTCTGAGAGCTGTCATTGGTCAGTTTTTTTTCACTCTCAAATCTCTCTGCTCTGTGAACTTGTCTGGCTTCCATTAGTCCAGTCAAGTTTTTCAACAATACAAGGACACGTCTGCAATCCTCTTACATACTAATCTTTGTTAAAAGAAATCTTTGTTTGAAGGGTTATTTATGAGAAAAATACAATAAAAGATTATGTTGTATATATTTACTTTCATCATGGAAGAAATAGCCTATTTAGCTTATCTATCTATTACTATTTAAAAAATAAAACATTTAAATTACTGTGTTCATATTTATTTATTTAATTTGTAAAATGAGCAATTTTTTAAAACAAAATGTGTAAATATTAGAAAAAATGCACAAAATATTTCACTGAATTACCTTGAGCTTAAAATGCTTTAATAAAACTGTTGAACTAAGATAATACAATTTGTGAGTTTTTAAATGTTTCCTGCACTTTAAAAAAAAAAAACAACTCAAACGTTAGATCAATATATATACGAAAATGTAAAACACATCCACTTTTTGGCTTACTTTCATAAAAATGCTCAAAAATCCTCATATATATACTTTTTATACACACATTATTCATGTTTACATTTTGTAAACTGTAAACTTTTAAACTTTTTTTTATAGTTTAAATAAAATGTTGAACTTTTAGTCTGTAACCCACGACATAAAACCTTCAGTGGTTGCCATGGTAACCGCGTCCGTTGTGTTTACGACGGCTACTGATTTAACGTAGTTTCTTACTGTCCTGTCTCTCTCACTAAGACTAGTTAAGATAACTTGAAGAAGAGTAAAGTGGTAATCTCTGGAGCGACTCCTCTCAGAGGGCCGTCAGCAGCGCAGCAGTCGTGCAGCAAACAGGCAGTAAAATGTGAGCCTGCATCGCAGAAGCAGCAGCCTGTCATCACTCAAAGCACGTGACGTTCTTCCTCAGCAACACGGCGGCTGCATGAGAACACAATGCCTGTGTTTGGTCATGCTTTCAACTGGGGGTCCCCACAGCATGCCTCTGTGTGTGTGTGTGTGTGTGTGCGTGTGTGCATAGCGTGCGAACACTCAGCCATGACGCTAGCTCGCGCCGCATGACGCAAACCCTAGAACAGCTGTTGAGAATGCTCTCCTCTCCCCTGTCTCCCCCACCGACTCACATCAAAATGAAAAAAGCCCGCTCCACAGCTACACCTAATCTACCTCGAGCCTCCAAAAAAGACATGGGCTGCTTTGTTAACTTTAGAGTATTTGCATATGGATGGAACACAGATGTGATAAAACACACAGACAAGGAACAAAAGAAAAAGATGGAAAAAAAAAAAAAAAAAGACAAACACTTGGGGGCATTATAAAAAACATCATCTCACTTCCCACACTCCCTGAGAGAAATTATTAAAAACAGACAACAGCCTTGAACAGTTTCTGTCAAACGAAAACCTCCTGGCCTTTTTTTTTTTTTTTTCTGATCTGTAGAAGCTCGTTGGCTTGGTGAAACGTTCAGCTTTAACTGAGATATGGGGGGTGTGAGGCATTATTTCCTGTGCCATACTGTCCCCTACACAGAGGGTAAGACATCTCCGGGACACACTGTGACCATCCAGAGAATGAGAACCAAAGATATTACCTGCTGCAACTAACTATGTGCACAGGTGTGAAAATGAACGGCGCAAGAAGATCCAAGCTTATAGACAGCAGCTACTGAGTTCCATCTATAAGATCCAACTTTTCAGGTTCCAGACCAATGTATCTTTGGTCCAAATGTCCAAAATGGTTCAAAATGAGGTGCATGAACCTTAGAACCTCTGCAGGAGAGGGCAGACGCTTTCAAAATACACTTGGCAGGTGAACTATCTGTCTATAATCACACGATAACTTCAACCAATCAGATCAACAGTTGGGGAGCTAGTGGGTCAATCGAACTCTCACTGAAGTCAGTTTAAGGATGAGGGACCAGTATTTCCTTTTAGGAGGCTGATTGGTCCAAACTGGGGTGATGAGTTTGGTCATAAGCTTGTGGCTTGAAGCCTAAATTCTGGAGATCGCACAATCTCCCAATACAGCTGCTTTACAAGGTAAATTCTCAGGGAAACAGTGAGGGATTAAATGAGGACAAGAGTATCAGAAACCTCATCACTGCGATTTGTGACCACAGGTGAGGTCAGGTGTGATTTGTTCCACTTGTGTCCACATACAACTGTAATGTAGTACTGGCAATCGATGCAATGTGAGTGCATGTCAGGTAGCTGCATGTTGCTTTTTACTGCAGCTTGTTTATGTATGGATCTTGTTATTTACCTGCCAGTTAGCCAGTTTTCAGTGCTGCTGACCTTTAATCCGACCCTGCTTGAGGTGTATGTCTTGGACTCAAAGGATCCTTACAGTGGTTTTGTGTAATTTAGCCTCTTTACTTCCATTCATGCTCACTTTACATCATGCTGTGCCGCAGACTAACCCATAGTCACTGCTGGCTACAGGGCTGCGGTGATGCTGTGTCTTTTGAATCCAAAATCTGGGAAGCTGTTGCTCAGGGGCAGAGCCAGGCCAGGGTCTTGCTGGTTCAATTCCCCTGGTCTGCATGTCGTGAATTATCTGTTGACCACCGTGTAATGATAGTGTGGCTGACATTGCGATAGATTGCAATACTTAAGCAAGTCTCAGCAAGCTCCAACCAATAGCTGCCTGGTATGGTTGAAAGAAAAAACATTCAGAATATATTCCAACACATGGATTAATTCACCAAAATGAAAGGTTCAGTCGCTCCATGTGTTTACACTGGTTATTGCACACAATTATTGTTTAGCTGCCTCTGCAAAGTCAAAGCTCTTCCAGAGCATAGCCTGTGTCTCGACTGTGATTACTTCCTGAAACGACTGGTGACGGAAAGACGCAGACACAGCCATTACCGCCACAACAATCAGGATGTCTGAGTAGCAGGGAACACTGGTAACTGTGGGAATGAACGACTAAGGTCAGGAAATGACACACACAACCAACACACACGCACACGCAAACATGCACACACAAAAACATAAACATACAGATGTAAGGTGGTCAGAGAAGCTAATCAGATGGATGAGGTCGGTACCTTCCCACAGTGCACCTTGCATGAGTTATAGGGATCCAAATCCTTCTCACACACACACACACACACACACACACACACACACACACACACACACACACAGTGTCTGTAGATGTCATTAGAGCTAAACTAAAATCCCCTTAAACTTCCTCCTCCTCCTCCTCCTCCTCTTCCCCTCTGAGAACTGAGTTTGTGCTCTGATGATAAAACCACATTTATTGACCCAAAGCCTGTACAAGAAACGGCACACACATACACAGACAAAACAAAGACACACACACACACATGCTTGTGTTGTTCCTGTTGAAAATATTTAGATTTATGTCTCATGTCGCAGAGGCATATTTTCCCATTGAATGTGTTGTGGAGTGGTGACGAAAGGCTGTGATTTGTGTGTGCCTCGTTGTCCGTGTGTGTGTGTGCGCGTGTGTGTGTGTGTGTGTGTGTGTGTGTGTGTGTGTGTGTGTGTGTGTGTTTATACAAGTGTGTCTGTGCGTCTGTGTGTGCGTTTTACAGACGGACAGAAACAGGTGCAGAGTGTGTTTAAGTCTGAGGAATGTAGAGAGACACAATAACAACCTCACTTCCTGCAGCCTGAAACACACACACACACACACACACACACACACACACACACACACACACACACATACGCATGAACACGCCCGCGCTCGCACACACACATGCACACACAAACACACACACTGACAGCAGTATCAGTATTCCCACAGTTAGTGAGCTGACCTCGAGCCAATCACAGAAACCCTCGACAGCGTTGTCATTTCACTGACAACTGGCAGACCACAAAGCAGTAATGTGAACTAATACAGACACCAGTGTGTCTATAGTCGATAACTTTATATGCAGCTATACCCTAAAAAACCTTGTTCACTTGGTTTGGTCCAGTAGTTGCTGTGTGAATATCATCTTTGAAGAATGGGTTGAAAACATTAGAATGTCTACAACTACTAATAGAAAGTGAACAGAATCCAAAATCATTTGGGTGCCCTTATATAAAATTCGGATCTGGACCACAGTAGAAGCTGAAAATTAATGATCCGTGTGAGTTCCCTGTACCACAACAGAAAACACAATAGAACCAGTGGAGCCAGCACAATAACAGCCAATTTAACTGACTGTCTGTGTAATGATAGAGATGTAATAGAATTGACTGCCTTTGTATAATACACTGAATGGAAATGTATTCGAGCAGATCAAAAATCTTAGATCCATGTCACAATGGAACCAATATGAAGGGCTTCTTTCCTTTGAGCTAAAACAGAAACTGCTCCAAACCACTAGAGTTAAGTGCCACAGTAAAAAAAAAAAAAAAAGTCCAGATTCTCACAATATTCAAGTTCAAGGTTCATTCACCAGTGGTCCGGTGCAGTGGATACTTCTGTATCTTTTGCCAGACGGCAGGAGGGTGAACAGTACCCTTATAAACTTATTTCATCACAATAGAACATGTGGTGGAACCAATCAAAGAAATGCACAGCGCCATAATCAGGTCCTTATAAAAAACATTATTTCCACTTTTACTTACTAATCATGATGATGTGCTGAGGTAGAAACAAAATGGCAACCACTCAGCAATTCCCCAACCAGTGGAAGCTTAACGGAAAGCAGGAGACACAGGCCTGTAACGCGTGTCAAAGATTATTTGATAGAAGAGAAATTGCCACCCACTTTGATAATCGATTAATTGTGGGCGGCAAACCTGGAGTGCCTGGGGACCAAATCCAGATAAAAGTCTGTGTCCTGGTCATGGGCAGTGACAGGAGAATTAACCTGGTGTGGTGGTGGGCGAGACTGAAGAACCAGGCGAACGCCACACAGAAAGGACCCGACCCAGGGACCTTCTTGTGGTCCAACAGCTCGGACCACAGTGCCCCGATGCTGCATTTATGATAGTAAATGAAGAGTCTTTGGCTTTTTTGACAACATAAATCATTTGAAGGGATCGCTTTGGGCACTGGGAAACTGTGATGAGCATGATTTAACCATCGCTTTTGGCAAATAAGAAGGTAGATTGACGGAAGATTTAGATAATTGTTAATTGCAGCCCTAAAAGCATGTGTTGTATAGGGGCCTAATGGAAACCAGAGGAGCTAATTTCCTAACCAAACCATCTGAACCTGAACACTGACAGACACCCTCTAATAGAAACCAGTGGCGCCTGCTGTGTGAGAGGCTCATCTGCAGCACAGTAGACACCCTGATAGGATCCAGTAGAGGCGGTTGTGTAACCTCCCAGTGTGTCGCGGTGCTGGACGGACCGAGTGGATCTTCACAAAACACAAAACATCACAGATTTCATCAAAGCGTCGCTCGGCATCGCCTCGGGGAACGGGACGAGAAAATAAAGGCGCATTCCACTGAAAACCGATTCCTCATGGACCCAACACACACACACACACACACAAATGTGTTCAGAGCGACCAGCTGTGGGACTCGCCGAGCTGAGCCACAGGTACAAACTCAACAGGAAAGTCCTCACACGTACTGACAGCTCGCAATGCGACAGATTCAACAGAGGAACATTTAACATGTCCTCCTTTTGACCCTGCCACCTGTCAAAGGACTTTTTGGAAGTTCACGCTCTGCACTCTTCAAAAGACAATGAGTATCCTTAGAGGTAAGTAGATAAACTCGTGAAAATAAGTTTATCATTCAGTCATTTAGCCCAAAATACACCCAGAAACAGGAAACTAATAAAATGGATAATGACATTAACTGAGAAAAAATGGAAAAATAAAAAGAAGCGCTGCATCGTGACTGTGGAGGCTAATATCGTCGGGTCCAGGCAACGCAAACCCAGAAAGAAACAAAGAGACTTTAGTTTTCTGCGCTGTGTTTTCTAACTTGTTGACAGCGATGGAAATGCCGCCGGGCCCTGAAGGGTTTCGTTGGAAGCAGAACGGAAAATGGAACGAGGTGAAGCGCTACAAAGCTGGACGCAGATAAAAACACAGTAAACGGAAACAAACGAGAGAAAAATGGAACGAGAGCAAAGAGGGGAAGAAAAGAAGGAGGCGGCTTTTGGTCTTTGTTTGGTGTTTGATGCTTCTTCGCCGCGTTATTGTCTCCAAATGTGGGGAGCATCTGTTCAACCTCTCCCCACCCTCTCTCCTGCAGCTCCTCTGCTCTGACACAAAGATGGAGGGAAGGATGAGAACGAGAAGGAAGAAGAATGAGCTCCTTCTGGTACTCCTGCTTTTCTCCTCAGTGCTTTTGGCCAAACCAAACTTCCACAGACACACATTTGGAAGTTAAAAGTCGAAAAATATTTAGTGTTTTCCGACATAAATTACACATGTGAGTATCTCAGTCCTCAGTGCTGAATCTGTACAGTGTTACATCTTCGTTAGTTGTACGGTTGTCTTGATTTTGGGTGCTGAAACAAGATGTTTGCACACTGAACATCTTCATTTGCAACAGCAACTGACTTCACTGGAGCATGACTAAGAGTCTGCAGCTATGCTAGCAGCTCTATGAGGCTGTATATGAGCACAGTGGGCCTTTCTGCTAAATGCTAACACTAGCATGCTATCAAACGTGGTCACCCCTGCACTTTAATTACCCACTATTCATTGCAATACAGATATGACGTTTAAGAACTTGTACTGAATGTCCAAAACAGTTACTTGAACTGAATCGCAAACTCATAATGACACAGGCATACTGAGAATTACAGGCTTTGGAGTTAATCAGAATGCACAATACAGCGATTGCTGTTCAAAACTGACTCAAGCAAACGTTTTTCAGATGAGGCCAAGGATGGCCGGGCAGGTTAGCAAAAAGCTCGGGACACTGACACCGCAATTCACATCTTGCCTCCTACCAACAGCCAATTTTGGTTTGTTTTGATCCCGACCACAACCTGTCTCCAGCCTCACCCACACAGTGTTTTAATATGGCCGAGGCCAACGCAAACCCCAACCGTGGAGTTGGAGGATCAAACAACACTCATATGGGAGGTGATGAAGGTGACGCTCGCTGGCAAACATTCACCAACAACATTTGACCGACAGGCTGCAGCAGGATATTCTCACATCTGGCTGTTAGGCCTCTGTTTTTTTTGTTTTTTTTTAACAGTCTAGACTTCTCGACCAATGACGGAGCTCGCAGAAGCAGCCTGGCATTACGGAAAAGGGCAGAGCCAAAGCCCATCAAACTTCACTTTTCAGCTCAAATGGACAAAAAATGCAAACATGTTGACACTCATCAGGTTGATGATCAAGTTTTGTTTGTGTGTCCCTTTTTAGTTTTAGGGCGCGATTATACAGTTCAATTCTGCACAGACTGACAGTCAGACAGAGAACAGAACGAGAAACAAATCAGCTTTTTGCTCAATAAAGGACTTAAGCATGTTCCTGTCTTGTTTTTTTTTTTGTTCTTTTTCTGCCTCCTGCTATCTCTCTCTCTTTCTCTCTCTCACACACACAGACACACACACACACACACACACACACACACACACACACACACACACACAGAGTTTACCACGCTTCATCCAAAGCAGATGTGCTGGAATGTGAACACTCAAAGGAGCAGTCACGAAACCTCTTGACAGACGCACGCACACACAATACACACATACTTGCACGAGGGCGTGCGCGCACACACAGGCAAGCATACACACACACACACACACACACACACACAGTCGGCTGCACCTGTGCCTGTCCAATTTTTTCTCTCTTTGTTTCGCTCTCTCCCTCCTCCTCTCTCGTCCTCTGCCTCTCTCATTCCTCACAGGCTGGTTTCACTTTCATCTCGTCTTTATTCACCTTCACACAAACAGTTTAACACGGCGGCGAGCACAAACAATAGAGGAGATGCGCAGCACACTGTACAACTCAACACATGATACAATTTTCACTGAAGTCATTCATCCTGTCGAGCGCTCTTTGGTTTAGGCCTCTCAAAAAGTGATGATTTGATGCTGTCTGACAGCGTGACATATAAATTATTACAAACATCCATCTACTGTATCTATCCCCTCCTGTCTGATTCCCCCTCTCTCCCCACCTGTAGACACGCTTGTTTCATCTGCATTTCACCACTCGCGCCGCCGCACTCTTAGCCCGTCCGGAGGCAGATGTGGGAAAGCGAATCAAACGCGCTGCAGACGGATCAAACATATTTTTGGGGGTTTCTGTTTTTTAGATGTATTTTTATAGCGGAGATCTGAGCCGCGGCCTCCGAATCCTCTGAAGGTTAATTATGTTCCTGATTCAAAACACATGGAGGGAGGAAAAAAAAGTGTGTGTGTGCGTGCGCGCGCGTGTGTGTGTGAGAAAGCGGAAGGAAATCCCACCCACCACCTCCGAGCCGAGCCCTTTATTCTACCAACCTGCAATTGCACTAATGCGAACCAGATGTACACACACACAAACACACACACACACAGTTTTTGAGCATGGCTGCCTAATTGACTCCATATGATGCAGTGCAGAGGGAGAGATTAGGAAAGAGGGAGAAAGAGACAAATAGAGGGAGTAAGGAATGAAAGATAGGGAGGAAAATAAATGAAATGAATATGAAGAGAAAAATGATCATACAGAAAAAAAAAGATATTTACAAAATGACGGAGAATGAAAGACAGAGGGAGAGAGAGACTTTGAACTTTAGAACGTTGAGTGACAAATGAGACACAAACACACAAAACGAGAAAAATAAAGATACAAGAGGAGGAGTGAAAAGATAATAAGAGAGCTCCACACGGAGAAAAGAGATTCAGGAAAAAAGCAAGCGAGAGAGAAAGAAAATATTGGGCAATAGTGAAGGAGAGAGTTTGAATGTTAAAAAGCATCAACATACATCAATCCCCCCCAAAACTAAAACATTATGGAATTAAAAAAGGACAAGAGAAAAGTGTTTTCTAAACTGCCTGGATAAAAAATCGAATCTTTTTTTAAAGCAATTAAATAAAGAAAACACACAAAACAGAGAGAGAGAGACAGAAAGTGAGAAAGTGACGATAGAAATGGAGAAACACAACACACACACACACACACACACACACACACACACACACACACATCTGCAAAAATACTTGTGTGTAATTGAAAACATGCAGAGCCTTCACACACTCACACTAAGTTTCATGGACCGAAACACATTCTTCAACTCACTTATAACCGTGCGTGCACACGCACACACACACACACACACACACACACACACACACACACACACACACACACACACACACACACACACATGTGTAAAACACACACACACGCGCTCCCTGTGGAGCTCAGGCTTCCTGTGGCTTGATTAGAGCCCCCTATGTGAAGACAAGTGGACTCAGCGTGTGTGTGTGCGTGCGTGTGTGTGTGCGCGACCTTAGCATGGTGCACCTGTGACTGAAGGGGGGTCGAGTTACTCAGACAGAAAACACTGGGGGGCCGGACAAAGAGAGAGAGAGAGAGAGAGAGAGAGAGAGAGAGAGAGAGAGAGAGAGAGAGAGAGGTGTGTGTGACACATAAGCGAGTGTGAGCGGCTGGGATTTTTTTTGCATTAAAAAAGTGAAGGAGCATGAGGAGTGTGTAAGTGTGAACAGGAAAAAGATCAATTGGAGTGTGTGTGTGTGTGTGTGTGTGTGTGTGTGTGTGTGTGTGTGTGTGTGTGTGCGCACATGTGTGTATATGTGTGTGTAGGAATATTTCAAGGAGGAAAAAGGCGATTCATAGATTAAATTAAGTTTCAATTATTTTTAATGAAAGTTATCCATTCCATTCCTGTCTCCTCTCCTCCCTCTCTCCTCCCTCTCTCCTCCCTCTCTCCTCCTCTCCTCTCCTCTCCTCTCCTCTCCTCTCGTCTCCAGACTGTTTATTTATTATTTACTGCTCTCCTCCATCAGCAGTAACCCAGTTTTCAGCTCTTCTTCTCCTCATCTCAGTCACAGACACAAGTCTCTGCGGCTACATGTCTGTTGTCGTACGTCAGTGTTTTTCATTCATTTCTGACCTCTTCACACTCGAGTCGTTGACCTCGGCCCGTGACCCTCAGTGAGTCAGGCTGCGGCATAAGATTCAACATCACAACCAACAGGATGTGTAGCTTTTTTCACTCAGTTCCTTTAATGAGGGTTTTCAGGAACACGTGGTCAGACACAGAGTGTGTTTTTACTTCAAACCTTAAAATGACTCATTTTCTTTCTAGCACTAATAACAGTCCTGAATCACAAAGAACAGATGGGAAAACAAAGTATGGGAAAGCTGAGAATGCAACTGAATACAATTACTTGTCCAGTCGATGTTGCCAGCTGT
Source organism: Acanthopagrus latus (assembly GCF_904848185.1). NCBI lineage: Eukaryota > Metazoa > Chordata > Actinopteri > Spariformes > Sparidae > Acanthopagrus > Acanthopagrus latus. Next base: position 4,460,015 of record NC_051050.1, on the reverse strand, counting down.
TATGCAGACTGCTTAGACAAATATTAAGACAGCACTAAAACATGTGATACAAAGATATTCATGTGTTTCATTCAGAAAGAGATTTTAAAGATTTTTAAACAAGTGACGTCTGAGAGCCCCAGGCCCAGTCAGACCCCAGCCAGTCCAGTACAGGTTTACGTAACAAAGAACGACAGAAAGAATGAAAGAAAGAAAGATGAATGAATCAAACATAGAAAAAAAAACCTACCACGTGAAAGAACAAAGCTACAGATTCAAAGCACCAGTGAAAGAGAGAGAGAGAGAGAAAAAAAGGCAGTGAGGGGATCAAGAAGCTGAGCACGCCAGAAGAAGTGAAATTGGAAATCATAGAAAAATAAACAAATCAGTAAAAAAATAAAGCACAGGAGTCAAAAAAAAGAGGAGGACGAGAAGAAGAAGACGAAGAAGAGGAAGAAGAAGAAGAAGAAGAAGAAGAAGAAGAAGAAGAAGAAGAAGAAGAAGAAGAAGAAGAAGAAGCAGACAGTCCAGTTGTGCGGCGTGTTTACACTGCGGCCTGTAAATGAATTCAAGATGGCGTCTGGTCTCGCCAGGAGCCACAACTTCAAAGAGTCAGACAGCCAGTGAAGTCACAGCGCTTTAATTGACCACTAATTACACTGAATTAACTCTAGGACTGTGTGTATGTGTGTATATGTGTTTGAGTGTGTGTTTTCCGGGGCCTTGTCTATATGTGTTTAACAGTGGATTGAGAGTGTAACTATACAAACCTGAAAGTCTCAGCGTAACTATATACAGTGTGTGTGTGTGTGTGTGTGTGTGTGTGTGTGTGTGTGTGTGTGTGTGTGTGTGTGTTTGTATATTTTCCCTTAGAAGCATCAGCCGGTCAGAAACGATCCAATGCCTCCAGTACTTTTCACAACTATAAGCTTTTTTCCTTGACATCTCCATTCACACGCGCTGCGGTGAAGGGCCGTTTGATTCACAGCACTGAGTCTCCCTGCCGTCACGCTGCCTAACTCTGATGTGCAGCCACCCAGCTAACCCCGCCCTCTCCATCGAATTCAAACACACCCTCACAAAAGGCGGATTAGACCCGAACACTGGAGCAGCTCATGGGGTAGAACGACACCGACTCACACCACTCTCTCGCCCTCTCTGTCAATAGACTCTCTGACTTTTGTCCTTCGTTTCCCTCTGTCGGCCTCGCTTCAGACTTCTGTTTCATTTGTCTCGGAGGGAATGGCTCTATATTTGGAAACTCATTTTGTTCGATTGTCCGTCAATTTATCATCATCAGCCACTCTCAGCTCCTTAAACATTTTATTTGCTAGTCATGTAAACAAATATTGAGTGAAGCACATCTTTACATTCTATCTCACTCTGGAGCCAAGCGTGACTTGAATGACTGTAGAACTTGAGATACAATTTTGTTCGATTAATTGATTCAGTACATCATCTTTCGTCCGACATTTCCTCCATGCTGACCGAATTCTGTGGGGGAAGGGTGTTACAATGGCCTGAATATAATGTTATTTTAGGTCAAAACAGATGTGTAGCCATGCTAAAAAACTGGTTTGATGGGGCTCTAGAGTTGAACAAAATTAATACAAACTATGATTTCAGGTGATATCAGAATCAGAATTTTTGGAGTTTTTAATCCCGATGCTCTGTGCAAAGTAGAAATAGTAATATAGCATGAATGGAAACAAGAGATAAAGATAAAGATATAAATAAAATAGTAAACAATAAAGTAAAATAATAAAGTAGTGTTCAAGTGTTCAATGTCCATTCCAAGTATTTACAGACATACAGTGCAATATATATATATATATGGTATGGGAAATATACATAGATACCCATACATATATACACATATAAATATATGTAGTCATTTGAGTCCGATCACCATAATGTTGACATGGTGTCAGTGTAAAAGCAGCATCTGCCTTGCCATCGTTATAACTCTTCCTTGATTGAAGCAGCTTGACATCACTTCACAGCAGCCTAACAACTGCACACATCCCACGTGTAGCGTTAATTGACTGTCACACGGTCACAATCCCAGATGAACTGGTGGATGGACTCAAAGCGAGCGTACCACACTTTGATTGGTGGACTGTTTCACCAGGCCTGTTTGAAGCGCTGAGCAGATCAGAGATGTGGATGGTGATCTGGAGGACTGAAACCAGGCCATCAGCAATCATCATTATTGTTGTGAAGAGGACAGAACATTCTGGATCCCTGGACCGGATCTGACTGAAGTACTTTTTAAAAACAAGCATTGTGCTGTTCTCACAGTGACAGTGTTTGGGATCAATTACTAACTCAGAAAAAAAAACAAATAACTAAAGCCAGGAGCAACAGAACATTACTTGAAATGACCAGAGTCAATAGTGTGTTGCAGAACTGGTGCAAAGTGCTGGACTTTAATAAAGAACCTTCCCAACCCCTCCAGAACTCAGAGGTCCAATTTGTAAGACTGTTGAGTCTCATTCCCAACTACTGACACTTTGACCCGGAGGCCAGCCGGACCTCCCGACTCTACGCGCCATATTTGATGAGTTGGGAATGAAACAATCGACTATCTTACAAATTGGACCCTTAAAGAGAGAAGATACAACAGAGATCTGTTCAAACATTCCAACAGTCTGGGATTTAAATGGAGTTCAAGAACCTGTCGCGAACTGTAAGAGAATCAAGTGTGCACACTTTGAGACTGATCTGCCACCTCTACGGTTAGCTACCAAAGAGCTACAACATCATCTGCCTGTCGTCACCGGTCAGTCATGTTATCAGAACTACAGTTGAGATGGAGAGAAACACAGTTGGCTAGAAATCAATACACTCCTGATCAGATCGATACTGCAGCTCATCTGTTCGCTGTTTGTTTTCCGTTTAAAATGTTTCATCCAGATTGATTATCTGTCTGTGTGTGTGTGTGTGTGTGTGTGTGTGTGTGTGTGCGTGTGTGCGTTTATAATATCACAGCCTTTCACATCTCTTTTCCCAGGAAATTGAGGAGGCTCTTCTCATGACGCACACACACACACACACACACACACACACACACACACACACACACACACACACACACACACACACACACACACACAGGATGATTTCAGTGATGGGGGAATATGGAGGCTCATAGTGAACATAATGTGGCTTTATAACGTCCCCCCTGACACAGGAAATAGCCAGAGGTCTGGGACTGAGTGTGTATGTGTGCGTGTTCGTGTGTGTGTGTGTGTGTGTGTGTGTGTTAGTGTGTGCAGTTATGGAGCCCTCAGTGCTCTGAAAAGCCGCAGTGCGATTCGTTATTTCCTCCCTATGATGGGTATTTTTCCCCTCAGACACACACACACACACACACACACACACACACACACACACACACACACACACACACACAAATCCTCAGGATTGCACTTGTTCAGAAAAAAAATCCACCCTGACCTGACCTGCCAAGCACATTCTTTATGATTTTATAATTCTTATATTTATAGGGATGAATCTTACTGTGACATCAGGCTGAAAAACACATGCACAATTACAAGTCCACCCGCACACACACCAACAGTAACCACAAAGCTATCTGGCACAAATGAGTTCATATTCATTTTTTGCAGCTGGTTCGAGGCAAAAATGTCCAAGAACAGAGTGTTAAAATGAAGAATTAAAAAACAAAAAAGAAATTTAAAATATTTTTTCTGTCATTATTGCTTTATTATCAATAATAAAGATAATAACAGTTGTATCTTCCCCCTATTGATTTTAACGGCTTTCTTTTGCCAATTCTTTTTTTTTTTTTCCCGTGTGTGTACATGTGTTTAGAGTTCTGCCTCTATGTGTGTTTGTGTGTGTCAGCTTGCTTTCCCCATCTGTGCAAGTGAGTAACGAGGCGGTTTGTGCGCGTCTGTCGACACACGTGAGAACCGTCACATGTGCGCGCGTGTGTGTGTGTGTGTGTGTGCTGTGTGTGTGATTGCGTGCAGGTTTTCAGGCCGGAGAACAAAAACATTTCTCCACAGGTGACGGCTCTTTACGAGTCTCTTCCACACTCATTTTATTAGCCTCCCATTTTCCTTTCAAACACCAGGAGTTTTTTTTTTTTTTTTTTTTTGGCAAAGTCACCACTCAGACATTTTTTTTTCTCCTCTCTCCCTCTTTTACCAATTTCCTTTGATTTAATTACTGCCACATGCTGCCGACTGCCAGCCGTCGTTAGCGGAGAGAACCTCCTAGACCAACGCAGTCCTGACAGGCAGAGTGGGGAGGACGAGGAAAACGCGCGGAAATAAAAAAAAAAAACAACTCACTTCAACACACACATGTGGAGGCCTGGTTATGAACAAACACAGATATAAAAAGAAGGCAGATGCCAAAACAGCTCTGTGTTATACTTTGGAGGAGCCTCACTGTCTTTTGAATTTAAAGTGAATCCTGAAGCCAAATGCAGCCACTGAACCCAGCAGCTGCTGGTCAACTAACAGCTCCAACCGCTGCTAAATTCACAGCAGCGTTTACATTTATATTTCAACACCTATTCGTGAAAAAGGCCCTGACGCGTATTCAGATCGTGTGAAAGTTGCAGAAAGATTGATTATATCTCTTTGCATGCAGTTACAGATTGTCTCTGCTTCTAGTCTTTGTGCGAAGCAAGGCTAAACATGACCTGGGCATGGAAAACACAAAACAACTGTTCCTTTATATAATATATATTCATGTTGTAAATACTGGAAATGGTCAGAGTTTTTTTTGTCTTACGGGTATGGACATTCGAGCTGGAAGGAGACGCACACAGTGTCTTAGCAATATTGAGAAACACACACACACACACTGACAAGGTCTGGTTCCCCACTGAGTGAGTGATGGAAATCTAAAACCTGATCCCATCTCATCTCTTTATCTGACATGTTTGTTCCTGTTGGGCCTGAAACAGATGAGGACACCCAGAAAAGGCTGCATGTGTGTGTGTGTGTGTGTGTGTGAGTGAGTGTGTGAGAGAGAGTGAGAGAGTCCTATTTAGGACATTCAGCTGTTTCCCGGGGGAGACTTATGTACTTTTTCCTCCCGTCACTTTCCTTGGGAGGCCGGAGGTCAAAGGTCAACCACCTGCAGCTGATAAAGTTTCAGTGTCTTGATTAAGGACACTACGGCTGGGAAGATGGACACTGGCTTAATCTGGAATTTGAACACACACCCTGCTGTTTCAGGAAAGGAAGAAAGAAAGAAAAGGAGAAAGAAAGAGAGAATCTTCTTTGTTAGACAAGTGGCAGAAAGAAAAAAAAAGAAAAGAACACTGCAGAGGTAAAGAGTTGGTACTGAGCCAGTTGGCTGTCTGACAGCTCATTAAGTGGTTTTATAAATAATCAATTGATGAAGTAATTAACAACAGAAGAGAGAACATTTCTATGGGACTTTTCTATAGAGGACTGTCAGTCAGAGATTTGTATGTGTGCGCGCGCACACACACACACACACACACACACACACACACACACACACACACACGCTATACCATTAGCACAAATGGGGTATGTACAATTACTGTATTCAGGAGATTCAAGTTGTACAAGCTGAAGTGAGCTTGTGCAAAAGATAAAGTTGCTGGTTCAATTCCTTGACCACTGGGGCTAACATATACATGTTTGCAGTTTTAACCCAAACCCAGTTCTTTCTACAAGCATTCAACGCTTCACAAGAAAAAAGTACAAATTAAGAAAAGTCAGAAAAATATGATATCATTTTGTGTTAAAGAAGGATTTTTGTCCCCCTCACCTCCTTAATTATCTTGTACCCCTTCAGCTTTGTCTTGTAAACCTTCTGGGGTCCCTGACCCTCATGTTGGGAGCTACTGGTTTCGATTCAAATAGGCCTTTATTACATTAGAACAGAGGCAAGGATCCAAACATCACCTGTTGGTAATCATCGCGTGAAGAAACACCCTACCCCAAAAAATTAAAAAAGAGAAAACAGGCAAAAACAGAGAGGCAGACATAGAAAATGGCACGCATTTTCATTGGTTGTTCGTTGCCAGCATGACAAACACAGTCGTCACACACACACACGCACAAACACGCACGCACATACAAACGTGTTCTCTCAGCTGGCATGGTGGCAGTCGTCCCGACAGCCAATCAAAATGCCCGTTACAGGGCACGCGGCCAATGAGACCTCTGCTCTCTGCGGCAGCCAAGCTGTCAGGGTGAGAACAAGAGCGTAGGAGGCGGCGAATGTTTGTGTGTGATTACACACACCGCACACGTCTCGTAAGTTTGAGTAAGTTCAATGAATATTTATGGTTTTCATTTTCTTTTCAAAGGGAGTAAGACGGTGATAATACTGAAATATGATTCCCTGCCACTTACTGTTCCTCTTCTGCTGTTTGGGAATGTTTCTTTTATTTCTTACAAAATGTTGTATTTCTTAATCACATCGACAGGGGGTTCATCTTTTAGTTGTGTTGAAGGACACCCTCTGTATCTTCTTTGATGCTGTGTTTCATTTTCCAAAGTTTCTTTCTTTTTTTTCTGTTTGTTCTTTATCAACTTGGAGGTCGTCCACACTAAACGTGTCCTCCCAAATAAAGCTTCATAAATAAATAATCACTGTGTAAATAAATTAAACTGATGACACATACAGTCATGAAGGTCATGTGGGCGTCCCCTTGGATACACACGGGACGTCCGGCCTGCTGAGCTGCTGTAAACAACAAACTGCTGTCCAATACTGACAGATGTAGAAACACAGAACACAAAAAGGGTGATATAAGTTTATATTTTTAGAAAATCACTGTTGAATCAGGACTGTTTTGTGATCAGATGTTATTTGAAAACACGGGGGTACATTCTGGATGTATGTGTGTGTGTGTGTGTGTGTGTGTGTGTGTGTGTGTGTGTGTGTGTGTGTGTGTGTGTGTGTGAGAGTGTCTTCCCCGTCTCCATCACCTTCTCTAAGATGGCTGCCGTGGCATTTGAATCAGATTAATGGGTTCCAACTCAGAAAGTTGGAGTGTTACAACACGACCAACGTCACCACAGCGCCGGGTTGCAGGGACCCCGTTGCCGAGGCAACACGCCGGCAGGCACCTAAACCGAGCCAAAAACTAAGATGGCTGCCGTGGCATGTTAATTATTGAAGAGGGTGCAGACGGGGAGCGGGGAGCACGGCTGCCGGTGGGGTGCTGGGTCACAGTTATCCCGTTGCCACGGTGATGCAAGCTGGCGACAGTGCCCAGGTCTCGTTCACCACAGCAACGTAACATGGCAACCGGAGCATCCAGTACGTGCGCCAACCCAAAACAATCTGAACACTAAGATGGCTGCGGCAGGAAGTGAGTGACAAGCAGAAAACTCTGTTCACCTGCTGATTCAGGTCACACGGATGGCACGAGGTTACAGTCTATCAGAGCAAACGTAACCAGAGTTTATGTCATTATACTGTAGTTCGTCAGTAAAATGCCAAATTAAACAATACAGTGTTAGAATATTTAATCATACAATCATAATATAGACTAATGGTAACACCCAACCTCTTCAATTTGGCCAGATAACTTTTTGTATATTTACAGATAGTATAAGACTTTGTTTGTACATTTGCAATGTACTACTAAATATGTACGCCCTACCCCTAACCCTATACTGACATTATTTTTTCCACTTAGGAAGATTAAGCAATATTGGGATGTAGATTTAAAGGATGAGTTCACCCAAAAACTAAAATTCAATTTATGCTGTCCACTAAAAATTTCTGGAGTGTCACAGCAAAACAGCATTACAGCATTCTTCTACACAACCTTTGTAGATGTGGACATGTTTTAAAAGAAAATCCATCGTGTAATGGCTCCATTTGTGAACCCATTTCAGACTGGGTGTGTGATTTTAGCTTAGCAACAACAGTGAAAATGTTGGCTTTAAGAAAAGGGTGGAAAGAACGCCTTTCCAGGTCCATTTGGGATTAAAAATCTTTTGAATTCTGGTGGGTGAGCTGTATGGAACCGTTTTATGTTTCATTTTATTCAGCTACATTGGGTTTTGGAGAAGGTTGCAAAGGTGTGTCTCTGTGGAACTTCACCTAACTTTCCATCACACTTAGAGTGAACAGATAATGACTGAATTTTTATTTTTGGGTGAACTTATCCTTTAACCTAGTTTTAGTTCAATTCATTTAACTAAAAAGTACTTAAATAAGGTAGACTTCACGTATACACATTTTACTTATTAGCAATGTACTTAAAATGTGCTATTTTCAATGCACTAACAATATAGACTACTTAATATGCTAATGGTGGAACAGCAGTGCTATTAAAGTCATATAGACATACAATTCATGCACTTGAATATGAATGAATGAAATACTAAAACGTTGCACTTTAGTATATTTAAGTGTGTCTTAATGGTGTCTCTAAATAGTACAGTCAAATCCACTTTAGTGTATTTAAGTATGGCTTAATCAACACTAGTCATATATCATTAGTATATAAGTACATTGTTAGTACATTGAATAGAGTATACTTTTACTACATCAATCATGAGCTCAGTAAGTATACTTACATTAAGTGTCCTTCAGTGTACTTTGTTTTGCATGGGGAGCCATTTTCAGTTTTAATCATTCAGATAAAACATGTCTGTAAAATAACACCTGCTCTCCTGTGTTTTTTTTTTTTTTTTTGTTTTTTTTACATACAGCACACAGCAGCAGTTTCAGAGACCGAGAGCACTAAAGCACTAAACACAGTGACATACATTAACACACTTAATCCTTCATCTTCCTCATTTTGGCTCGCAGGGATTTAAACCCTGTGACCTCTTCCTGTTGTGAGAGGCTGTGCAGCCATTAGACCATCCGGCTGCTGCATTACATCACCGGATCTCCCTATAACGTCTTCACACCACATCTGAATGAATTTTAAGGTATTTTAGCTCGGTTTAATGTCGACAGACCACAAAGTTTGAATGAAACTGCAGGAGAATGTCATGAGGGCAAGCGGACGAATGTCTCCATTGAATGGGTGTGTGAATCTAAAAGAAAGTTGTTTTGAACAAGTTTTTAAAGAGATCAAGGTAAGAGATCTACCTCAGAGTGGTCCGATTGATTTCTTATGATCACCAAATCTAGAAAAATAAACTATGAAAAATGAACTGTGACAGCATGTTTTTGCTGAATATCTTTCTGCATGGGATTTCGTTTTTGCACGTCACGCTCCAGCTATAGCCTACGAAATATACAAGCATCTTCAAATGTAAATAAGATGGCCAAAAAGATTAGAACAAAAGGATTAAACAGCAAAATTAATTGAGATGGACTTTTAACTGCAAACTGAGGCCTCAATGTCCCACAGATGGGACAGTCACACAAGTTGTTTATATCATCTGATCTAAATTTGTGCATCCTTTCCTGCAAAGCTTCATCACCATCCAGCACTTTCAAACATGTCCCTTCTGTTTGATCTTAATTCAGACTCACGAAGAATGAAATTCAAACTGATGCACAAAATATTTTGTGAGAAAACAGCAACATTAAATCAGTAAATAGAAGCCAGAGGATGCGGACAGCTCACGGCTCTTATTTCTCTGGAGATATTACAGCCTCAGAGGTCGTTCCAAAAGGCTGACAGCTTAAATCAAGCCCACCTCAACGGGTTCAAACGGAGCGGACGGTTTCTCTGAACATCTGATTCTGATCCCGTTCAGGCTGGTGATCCATAAAAACGTTAATAAGAATTAGAGTATCGGCCTCCTGTGTGGACTGACTCACTGCACTTTGGTCATGTTTCCACTGGGCCTGACGACGGCCTCTCTGCCTCTACAGTCATCAGCCTGTCTGTCTGTGGCTACAAAGTAACCAGTGAGAAACACTGAGGTGTTGGACAGAGCAGACGATGACGATGACCTACTGATGAGTTAGCCAGCGCATTAACAGCAGCATAGCTAAAACAGGGAAAAGATCATTATAATTTAAAGGGTCCATCCTCTGAGGGGCAGGATCTATCATTTTTTGAGTTAAATTGTTGTGGACCCAAGTGATAAAGAACAAAAGTACTGGTCTGACAATATGTGCATCAAAAACTCAGGGGAGCAAGAGGAGGCAGTCGACATAATACATTCCTTTCAAACACACTGAACTGAAAGCGTGTACAGCTCTTCAGTAAAAATAGCTCATACAAGAACACCAGCCTTCCAAATGTTGCTCAAGTGAATGTCAACACAGTTACTCGGGTGAATACAGTTAAAGCACAATATGGACCAATCACATACAAGACGCTGATGGAGCATTAAGTGAAATGTGACGGGCCCACACTGTAGGCTTTCAACGGCCCGGTCCACATGAGAAAAACAACCATTTACTGTAGGTTTATTGTGCAAGCAGCTCATAAAAACCCATAAACCCATATAATATCTATTGTTATGCAGTGAACTCGAGTGGCCATAATAATTATTATGGTAGCAAAGGAGGAAGTCAGGTCAGGCAGTAGAGAGACAGCAAAAGTCCACAAAGGCAGGGTGGTTGGGTGAATGGCTGGGTTCAAGGCTTTGACCTGGAAGACCAATGTTCATGTCCTCTGAGAACCCCAACGTCAGCAATGATGAGTTATTCTCAACTTAGTAAGAGTTTAGTTACATACGTATGTGCGTAATTACATAACTTCAGTGACATACCATGACATACACATTTTTATCCAAACCATGACATTTTCCTAAACCTAACCAACTGTGCTGGGATGTCTGGTCTGCCTGTCGCTTGCTGTGTTGCCTGCCGGTAAGAAATCCACATATTCAGTCGTTTCGCTCAAACATCCTACACTCGTTCAAAGACAAACCAAAAGTGTGGTGGGGGAGTTGAGGAAAGGTGTGCTAGGCTAGCTAACACACTACGGAGTGTGACATGGAGAGCCGAACTTAGCTTCCTCCAGCTGCAGTGAGAAAGTTCGATTAGACATTAAACAGAGAGGAGTCAGAGTTCTAATCTCTGAACCTGCAGAAGGCATCTAACCTCATATCTAACCTCCTACAAAGTTTATGCTCCTTGATGACAACCTCTACACAAATAATTCAATTCTTGATTTATGTTAATAGTTCGAAAAGCATTTCCTTCCGTTTGAGCACATATTAAACCATCTCTCCACTGCAATCCACTATTTACGTTTCCCTCAACTTGAAAGTGCTCTTCAGAGCAGAAACGCTGTCAGTAATCAAACAAATTAATTCTAATATTTCCCCTGTCTCAACCTGAACCTGCGGCCCCTCAGAAAGCACCACAGAAGAAGCCGTTTTCAGCAGCAGCAGTGCAGAGACGCAGCCGGTAAGAGCCTCTAATAGCCAACATATGGAAGCTCGGTGGTTGCCAGCAACACAATCAGGACTCCATTATTTGGCCCACACTGGAATAATAAAGGAGCCAGATCAAAGAGCTGATTACTTCAGCACTCCAGAGCTGCACTATTCTTTTCTGTTTGTTCTTTCTTTATGTCTTCCTTTATTTCTCTTTGTTGTCTTTGCCCCATTCTTTCTTTCTTTCTTCCTTTCTTTATTTCTTTCTTTCACGACCAGGTATAGCTGCCGTTTTGGGAGCCTGTGTATGGAAGCTGGATAGCATCAATCACAATGGTTATTGATGGATGCGTTTGTGTGTGTGTGTGTCTGTGTGTAAGCAGTGATGCTGTTAGCTGGGGAGGAGTACTAACAGAGGTATAGAACAAATGTAGATGGATGGAGAGTGAAAACAGGCATCATGTTAACCAGATGTTTGATCACATACACAAGTTTTTCTAATAGATAGATAGATAGATAGATAGATAGATAGATAGATAGATAGATAGATAGATAGATAGATAGATAGTTTGCTTCATCTTTTTATTCAGAGAATACAAACATTCAGACAGAGTGACAGCAGGATGTTTCTGTGTGTGCATCATGTCTTCAGTGCACATATGTGTGTGCGTGTGTGTTTGTGTGTGTATGTCTGACCTATTTGCATGTAGCCTGGCAGTGCCAGCGCGGGACAAAATGGGCATCACACCAACAGTTCTCTCAGCGTGGCACACCGGCATTCACTATGCCCCTGTGTGTGTGTGCGTGTGTGTGTGCGTGTCTGTGTGTGTGAATGCCCAGTAAATAGCCTATTCTACACAGAAATGCACCCACTTCAACATGAAAACGTTTCATTTGCCCTTCAAAACTAAACATATCACGTTGCTCTTTGTTTCATTCACAAGTCAGCGTGGAGCGAGGCACTAACACTGCAGGGGCTGGTTGTGCAATTCTCCATAAAAACACGACACAGCGTCCTCAGAAACTCACGTTCATTTTGTAACTACTCTGCAAGAGCACAATACAGGCTGAAGGGAAGACTTCTTGCTTCAACATATAACACGCTTCCAGTGCATTGTCCGATTGATCAGAGAGGTGTCTGCAGGAATCAGACATCATTAATACAACATAAGAGTCCAAATATGAAAATCATTTTGCAGACATACATGAGGGGATTTACTTCTCTAATGACAGGAATCCATACAGGTATTTCAGAACAAACAGCAAGGTAAGATTAACCAGTGTGAAACAAATCTAAACATGCTGATACAGTATATGTAATTGAATAGTTAGAAATCCTGTTGAGAAAAATTCAGGTTAGTTTGTGTTTTGTTGGTTTCAAAACTTGTACTAATTCTGACAAAAAAAAAAATGGAATGGAATGGAATGCTCTAAATCAGACCTTCAAAATAAAATACAGTTTGAGGCTTAATATATATATTAACATTTAAGTCAAGAGATTTCATTATGCAATAAATCTGATATTGTCCTATCACAGATATATTGTATTGGTTTGCTGTCCGATATGTGCCAATAAGAAAACATTTTTTCTACTGTTTCACTGTTTATTGTCAAACTGCAAAGTATCCTGCCTCCATTACATGTCTTCGTCACACGTGTTCGATGACCGCATCATTGCAACTCATGTGCAGCTGCATCGCCCCCCCCCCAAAAAAAGAAATATCGGCCAGTCTCAGCTAAATATGAAAGACATCAACACATACTGCTCGTAGTGCTGCCTTCAGAGTAAGCTGTGATATTGCGCTTTCACGATTAGACGAGAACACAATGTTTTACATTAAGGTCTTCCAAAGATAGCAAAGACAGATGCTGCCTTCTCCCATCTTCATAAATCATTAGATTTCTTGCATTTTAGTGTCAGAAACAAAAAAGTGTTTCATAAAAAAAATAAAAAATACTTCCCTGTGCTCTGACCTTTAAGAATATATATCTCTCACAACATTTCCACTAATGAAATCATGACTGCTACATCAGCGATTTTACAGAGACAGTACACAGTGCTGCACCTGAAGGCCCCATATACTGTAAGTGTCACCGGCGTCGAACACACAAAAACACTCCTCCAGCGCTCTGACTGGACACTCAACTGTATCATCCTCACATAAACTGTCACTGCCGCTGAAGCTAAAGCGGCGACAGAATACCCGCTAGCTGTCTGAGCTCAAACGGCTAACTGCCGTTCAGCTGTACTCCGCTCCATTGTGTTACACAGTTTTGTTGTCTTGTTGTTTAAAGTGTGACAGCTGTCCAGTGTTTATCAGCGAGTCCATGCAGCCTCCCTAACAGCTCACCACAGCATGACTGACCCACTAAAATGCAGACGCACACACACTAACACACACACACGCTGAACAAAACCACAACAGCCCCATTTTCCACTTTGATAATGAAGACTGGGTAGGCTGTGTGTGTGTGTGTGTGTGTGTATTTGCATGGGGTACTATGAACAAGTGTGTCAGCACTGGTTTAGACGGGTGTCTTATACATGCGTACACACACACACACACGCACACAGCTTTTCTTTATTCTCTTGCCAAAAATGTTAACTTACTTAAGCTTGCCTTTTGCTGTGAAGCTTGTGCTTAGTACATATGAGAATGGGCTTTAGCACACACACACACACACACACACACACACACACACACGCACACACACACACACAGAGAGAGAGAGAGAACATAGCAAATGAGCCATTAAGAATCAGCACTGTACCTAGCTCACAGGAACAGGAGTGAGCAACAGCAGCCACATAGCAGAGGAACCAAGTCCTCCTCAAAACAGAAGAATCATGCAGGGCACACAATCACAGCGCAGAGGACCAGAGCTGAAGTGATAATGTAATACAGACAGTGTTTTACAAACAAAAGCTGAGTGAGTACAAGTCAAACCAAAGCTGCAAAATAAATCAAGGGTTACAAACACACAGTCACATCATCCAATGTAATCTGGTGGTGTGGCAGCAGATACTTCTGTATATTTTGTCCTGGGGCAGCAGGTTGAACATACTGTGGCTGGGGTGGGTGACGTCTGAGCACCTCACCTCACTGATCTCGCTGGTAAGGCTCATCAGATGTGACTACCATAAATCAGTCAGTTTTATTGACGATCAGTTGTTCAGTTCCTGATCAGAAAAAAGCTCGAAATTAGCCTCATCACCAAAGGCAGCGGATCAGCAGGTCATAGTCACTGACACGGAGGTCTCTACAACTCCAACATGGCTGCCAGAGGGCTTGTTGTGCAACTAAAAGGCCTCAGTACCCTGATGGTCTGTGCGGATCCACCGCCAGCCAACCAGCCACACCAAGCATCGTTTACTGCTGCGGCTGCCCGTCCTCATCTAGCCAGCTGACCTTGATGTTCGGAGGTTTGATCGGGCTGGCAGACACTCAGTCACCGGGAATCAAACCTGCGACTCAGAGACACACAGCTTCTCCTGCCACGGACAGGTCAGGGTGGAAATTCCCAGTCATCCAAAGAATGCCGAGCCATTCTGCTCTGCTACAGTCCACCTTCCCTTATGGGACACACACACACACACACACACACACACACACACACACACATACACGGATGACTCACTGTTCGACTATGTGTTAGTGTGTGTGTGTGTGTGTGTGGACACGCACGCACATCAGTTTGGCAGCTGCGACCTTTATAAAGACAGAGAGAGAAATACTGACCAGAGTGCCTCTTACACAACCTGCATATTATCAATGAATCACGGCGGATCCTGTTTATTTTCGCCGTTTATGACACATTCCAGCTGCATTCAGCCACATTATTACTGATTCACCGTGTCTGTGAGTCTTTATCATAAAAGCTCTCTAGGACCAAATCTAAATATATGGAACACGACTTCTGACAGAGTCTGTCCTATCAAAACTAAGGGGAGCTTCAACGGCTGAATCAGAGATCAACCGCAGAACAGAACAATTCAGTCTGTGCTCACTGAAAAATCTGATCTGAGGAGGCGGGGCTGTGAACATCATTTGTGACATCACAAGTAGTTCAGAGGATAATTCCGGTCCAAAATTGAGCGTTCAGCGCACAAGTTTGATCAGGAAACTTAAAGCCTCCAGTGAACACACAGTGAGAATACACAGTGAGAATGTTTTTTGTCCACTTTCGAAATGCACTTTCATATATTCAGTCTAATGAGGAAAAGGAATTGGTGCTATTTTAAATTTAGTAATGTGGTATTAATACTTTTTTTCTCAGGAAAAACCATGTCAGAAACACATCCAAGGACTTTTATGTAGCCATTAAAACGTGTTCAGTGGATCTTTAAACATCTGTGACCAGCTGTACATGTACTATCATTTAGCAGAATTTCATTCATCACATTATCTTTGATTAATCATCTCTTTTCCTTCTTTCTCTTTTCCTCTGGCTCTTGATCCTTTGTCTTTTTTTTCCCCAATCAAACTTGTATTCTTTTAAATGAAATTGTATATTTGCTGTGAAAGAAAAAAAAACCAAAAGACACGTGTTTATGTTAGATTTAGACATATCACAACCAAGTATGTGTGTAGAGCTCGTGATCACACATTTGAGTTTTTGATGTCACATCTGTGATTTGTCGCCAAGTGAAATGTAAGCCACTCAGAAACGGTTTAAATGAATACCGAGGTGCTGTCGAAGTTGGAAGAGAGAACTGAGTTTTAGTGTATAACAAGAGCTCATCTTATAAAAGGATGTATGGTTGAAGTTTGTGTCTCAGTTCAAGAGTTCTGAGCTGGTGGCTGAACAATTCGACCAATTGTGACAGAAAGAAAAAATACAATTTGATCAAACTGAAAATTTGAGACAATGTAATTTTTGTGGAAACTTCTGTAAAATGTAGTTCACTAAACGCAAAGAATACAAAACACCACATGGTCTTTCATCATACAGGCTGCTGTTCTCCCAGCTCATCCTGTCTCTGTCTAACTGCAGGTGAATGTAAAGAGCCATGAAACCCATTTAAAATGTAGAAAAAAAAAGAGAGATAAAATAAACTTGTTGTTGCATTTCATTCATTCCTCCTCCCTCTGATAACCAACATTTTGCATCATTTCAAGTTCGCGGCCACATTTAAACGCCACACGCCGGAGCTGCATTAACCCCAGACCTAAAACCACGCGTTCAGAAAAACAGGAATGTAAACAAGCAAAGATGACCCTGAATATAAACAGAGCTCATCAACATACAGACAGCTGCGGCACATGAACCACAATCGACAAAAAACACATCAAAAATTACACAAAACCTATATGCACGATGCCAGTGATGTGCAAGGCACATACGTACGAATGGGGCAATGTCGCGTCTTCATGCAAGATTAAACAGGAAAAAGGTGTAATTATCAGCGGCGCATCAGCAGCCACTCTGACATTTATATTTCAAACATGCGACAACAATGACATCACTAATGACCTGCTAATTGCCCTTCCCTCTACATTAGTAATGAAGAGCAGAAACACACCAGAAAATCACGGGAAACAGAGGAGAGGTCTCATGATAATCCACACCGTAAATATGTACAATGTGTGGATGTCGAGATGTCGAGATGTTTTTTTTTTTTTTGAAAAGGGAGAGTAAAACTAATGTGTTTGCTCCTCATCAGAAATGTGGCTGACATGTTTTAAAACTCAGGGCTTAAAATATTTTAGGATCTCTCACATAGTCAAAGATTCAGATAAGCAGCTAAGCTTACCTAGATTGCATATTTTTGTCTGACGACTAACAAAAGAAAATCTCAACATGATGATTCATTTTATGTTGTAGACGCATAAAAATAAATAAATAAATAAATTGGGCTGCGATGACACACCTCTAACAGTATCCAGCATCACATACAGTCCACCTGTGATACAAGTAATCGCAGCCTAAAGGTGGTCAGTGAACACATCGCTACGCCATTTAGCTTCACTCCTGTTTCATAATAATACAAATCAGAGTTTAGTGTGTATGGTGCAGCAGTGCAGTGTGTGTGTGTGTGTGTGTGTGTGTGTGTGTGTGTGTGTGTGTGTGTGTGTGTGTCTCTGCAGTTCTTTGTGTATCGGCGTGTATCAGCGTGTATCAGCGGCATCAGTGTCAGATAATCTGATGCAGAGGGATTAAGTTTAAGCCTGAATGGTGTGTCAGGTTTTAACCAGCCGGACAACACGCATACACACGCACACACAAAACACACACACGCAAACAAACACATGTCTATTTTTAAGCATAAGACTATATATCATCACGTACAAAAAAAGGTTCCGCCGTGTGAATGGAAGTATTCAGGAACACTCAACAAACGCACTGATTCTCTAGTGCCAAAGAGAGAGAATACACACACACGCACACAAACGCAAAACACATGCACACAAACACACCCACACACACATATTTTTAAGCACAAGACTGTTAATCATCATACACAAAAAAAGGTTCAGGGTAGTGCATGGAAGTGTTCAGAAACACACAACAAACGCACACTGATTCTCTAGTGCAGAAGAGAGAGAACACACATACACACATTTTTTCAATGTTTAATGAAATTTTTCCGTCCTTATATAACAAACACACTGTATGCCAACACACACGTTACAGATGTCAGAAAACTGAAAGCACACACACGTGTGAAACACACTCATCAGAGACAGAGACACATTTTCAGCATTTACAAAAAACAAGACTAGGGATAAATATGAAGAAGGAGCATTGTGAAACACACACTCACACACACACACACACACCGATGGTTAATGTAACGGTTAATTTAATGCTTAAAACACACACAAAAAAGAGCATGCAATCAAACTAGCTTTTTTTGAGTTGTTATAACTCAAGCAGATGGGGAGGCCTTAAAACACACACACGCACACACACACACACAATGCATCTATTTATAAAGTTATAATTGCATAACACGCTGCGCTCTAATTCCAGCCTACTGAGCACACAGGATGTCCACACACACCGGCTTCAGAATGGCAGCACACACACACACACACACACACACACACTTAAACTCGCCTTCACTCTATTTACTACTGACCATGCGTGCACGTTAACATGAGATGTACACACACGCGTTCAATGCCTCCATGTACAGAGAGACGATGAAAAGACACAGATCACACTGCGAAACACACACAGAAACACACACATTAACATATTCACCACTGCAGGCGGGAGAAGCTTCACTCTGGAGTTTAAGTGGTTTCAATTTTAATATTGCTAATTTTCCCTTGTGTCAATTAATGAAACTGTTATTACATGACACTGATAATATTCTATCATTTCCTACATTTTAAAATCTATTTACTGTCAACAGCAGGACCAATTTTATTAAATCTGATCTAAACCTCATCGTCATATCAAACTTTAAAACTGTATGAGTCGAGGTCAGATTAAAAGATTTTATCACCAAAAAACCCTCTACATAAAAATATAAAATAAAAATGAAGATTAAATACAATGGGAAAATAACATCAATATTAATTCTCAACACAGATATTCTATCAAGACAGTTCGGCCCTGACCTTTGACCTCCTCTCCACTGGTTGTGATTTTAAACTGCAGCTTCCTGTGTTCAACAGCCACAGACCTCAAATGTAAATTTAAAGGAAAATAACTGTAAATGTGGAATCAGGAATTATGAATGTATTTAAATGTACAGTTCTTTACACTGACTAAAAATGAAAAATCAATTTGAATTAACATTATGAAAACTCTCAGTTTACAATCATGTGAACAGATAGACTAAAAAAAATGTTGTTTTGTATCCAGCTTTAATTGGAGTACATTAACCAAAAAAAACAAAAAACAAAAAAAAAAAACAGATGAATTCCATACGAAATTAATTAAAAACTTCTCACAGTCTGAGTGTCGTCTGTCTCAGGAAAGCAGAATAAATTGCAGACCGACACACTCGTCTGTTTAAAGTGTTTAAAGTGTGTGTCTCCTGTAGCTGCACATTGAGAGAGGACTGCAGGATTTTGGCAGGCTGCTTCAGGACTCTCCTAATTAAAACTTACTGAATATTCAAATGCTGTGTTAGCATAACAATAGCCGGCTGGCCGGGCCGGCTTTAAATGAGGCCTTTTGTTTTAGCCGAGCTTTCTGCTGCCTCATTAAGCCGCTGGAGCTTAAGTTAGCGAGCCGACAGCCGCTAACCGAAGCTCGGGCCTCGGCCCTCACCCTCCTCCTCTCTCCCCCGCTCCCTCCCCCACACTATCCCCGAACCAAAGCCCCAATTCAGCCTCTCCACTGTTTGGTCTCGCCGGGCTGCTGCTGCTGCAGATCTGCCCGAGCCTTTCTGTCTCTTCTCTCCAACTCCGACTGCTCTGCCCCAGTTTCCACTCACTCAGCTTCTCTGCCCCCATACCACAACGACCCACCTGAATCTGCTTTCAGACCGCGGAATCACACCTTCAACCCAGCCGGGTAAAGCCAAGACACAAGACGACAAACAGCATCACTTTATCACGGCGCTTCTCTTATTTGTGTGTTTTCTCTTCTCTGCCAGCGGCCGGCGGGTGTAAACAAGCTGTGACACAGACAGACAGAGTGAGACAGGGGGGTAAAGTGAAGATGGAAAGGAGCTTGGCACCGGATCAAGACCGTCGGCACAATGTGCCATGCAGCAGCCAGCCGCCAAACAAAGCGGTGCCACACCGAGCCCCGTGGCATCGCCGAACTAAAGAGCTCCGGCTTCGAGCGAAGCTGACGAGATACAAAGAAGGGCCTAAAGTACAGGGAGAGAGCGGGCACAAAAAGCATAAGGCTCCGGAGCCCGTGGCCGGCAGCGCAGGGCTGAGGCGCTCAGCGGCCGGATGGAGGCCGGAGAGCCCACAGGCTCGGAGAAGACAGAGGACGACTGTTGGTGTGGCAGCGTTCAAACAACAGAGGCTCTGTTTACAGCTGCACAGGTCACAGCAGCGACAAAACCATCTGAGCACAGATTACTGATCCCTCTGAAACCAGGACATCTGCACCGTTTCACTATTTTCACATAACAGTCTACAAAAACAAACAGGAACAAATACATGTACAGAACGTTTAAAAGACATTAAATACAAGAGGATTTAGAAAAAAAAATTAAAACAACAAAAATTAAATCAAATCAGGTTCACACACAATATAGAAATAAAGAAATGTAAAAGCTACAAAATATTGCAGCATTTAAAACATTTTCTGCAAAAATCTAATCTTATATTTTCTCTACAAAATAAAGAAAACAATAATTAAATGTCTGCCTGCTTTCTTATTACAAAACCATTTTCATGTAAGTGTCACAGCTACTGTCTTGTTCCTGGCCGATACATCATCTCAGAAGGCCTGTAAAGTACTAATATAAATGTATCACCATTCGTTTAAAATGAAACTATTTCTGATATGGCAAGAGAGCGTTCAAAATTCATACACGGAAATATTTTTTAAATTATTATTCCTGTCGTCATTTTTTGACTCCACACTGGCTGCCGTCTCCTCTTTATCATCTCCTTCTTTTCTCCTAAACTCGTGTAAAGCGGCAATTAAGAGTCAAAGGTGAGACAAAGGCAGACAGAGGGGCCACAGGCAGTTCACTGACAGGTGGATCGGTAGGAAATCCCAGCCTTCCATCTTCATTTACACCTGCGACTCGCAGACATTCCTGCTTTAACGCGAAAAGAAAACCTGTGAAATTCATTCACCTTCGCCTTGCTTTACACCCTGTTTCTTATTTCCAGCCTTCACCTCACCACCCCCCCGGCCTCTTTAAATCACTTCACCCTGTTACTGGTGTTTTACAGGTGGGGGTTACTGGGAGACAGACAGACAGACAGACAGACAGACAGACAGACGGACAGGCAGACAGACAGGTTCACTGGAGGTCAGACCGCTTATTTGCTGGATGAGTTTCTCAGATGTATTTTTTCTTTTTGGACCCAGACAGCGGCTCATGATTTGTGAAACACTGTCGAGCTTCTTGTCAAAAACAGAAGAATTTCAGGCATTTTATGTCTGCAGCTACACACACAGATATTCAGATGGGCAGCTGGGAAAACCTCCAGCCTCCTCATTTTTAGGATTTGCTCTAGTTATATTATTTCAATGGCATGAAGTCAATTAAAAATAACAGGAATCATTTCAGAATTTGACTGGTATTAATATGAAATACCACTCTCATCAAGACCAGACATATTTAACAGCTTTGCCTTAAATGTAACTTCGAAATTATGTGTGAAATAACAGACAACAATTAATAAATCATTTCAGCCCAAATTACAGCAGGAAAATCAACGATTTAGGAGGTTTAAGGAAAAATTCAAAATATGACAAACAACCAGAACAACACGTGTGGCATTTCAGCTGAGGGATAAAAAAAAAATCAACTGAACTGTAAGAGCCTTATTTGTGCATTTACGTCCATTTAAAGAAATTAAAATCAAGCGACAGAAATAAAAGCTGCGAGCGGATTAAGATGAACCTGGAAGCGTCCGATGCGCAAAAAATCCGGGAGACGAACAGAGGAAAGGATGGATCCCGGGACGATTTTTAATTTATTTTTATTTATTCTTTTAATCATTGTTCCAATATAGCGGAGGTGTGATGACACACACACACACACACACACACACACGCACGCACCGATCACATTTCACGTCTGTCCAACCTTTTATCCAAGCGCTACGGCACAACAGCGGCTACTGTCAATATCCACACACACACACACACTCACACACACACACGCGCGCGCGCGCTCATTTATTTCCCCTGATAAACAACAGCGCTGCTGTTTTTTCCTAAAATAACCCCCGGCAGACGGACACAGAGCTCACAGTCCGCTCGCACTTTGCCGCGCGGCGGCGAACCGACGCGCTGTGAAGTTGGTGCGTAAAAGCGACACTCTTCACCTTCACACCTCCTCTCTCTCCCTCTCCCTCTCTCTTCTTTTCTTTTCTCTCTCTCTCTCCACTTCCCTCTCTCTCTCTCTCTCCCTCTCGCCCTCTCTCTCTCTCTCTCTCCCGCGTCTTCCCCTGACTCCCAAAGCCTCTCGGAGGAAGTAAAAAAGGAAGGGAAGAAGGGATGCTGGAGTGTCTTACCGCTTTGCCGTTGTAGTAGTACATGAGTGAGCTGCCTGTCATCCCGGGGATGGTGTACGCACAATACATCGTTCCTCTCCTCCGCAGAAAGAAGAAAAACTCTTATTTCTCCCTCTTCTCTCGCGGCGTGTCTCTCCCCTTCTCTCTCTGTTTTGGTGTGTGACGCTCCCCCCGCCCCTTCGCCTCTCTTTTCTCCACCTTTTCCTCTCGCTTTTTTTTTTCCTCCTCCGAGCGAACTTTTTTCGGGGGGATCTGTTATGATCTCGAACTCTCACCGCTCCGCTCGCGTGTTCCTGCCTGCGCGTTTTTTTTCCCCGCCGACAATTCCTTCAGTTGCATTTTCCCATATGGCCGAGCCGAGGCACGCGGAATATGCAAAGTAGGCAGAGAGAGAGAGCGAGGAGCGCCCCTCCCCTTCTCTCTCTCTCCCTCCCCCCCCTTCTCTCTCTCTCTTTCTCTCACCCTCTATCTCTTCCCCCGTCTCTCCCCTTCTTTCTCTCTCTCTCCCTCTTTTTCTCTCTTCTCTCTGTATCTTTCTCCTTCTCTCTCTCTCTCTCTCTCTCTCTCAGACACACAAGCGCGTGAGCAGAGAATGCACGGAAAGAGAGAGGGTTGAAACGTAGCACACGCGCGCGCGCACAAACACACACATACACATACACACAGGCGAGCGGGGATACGCGCGCGGTCGCCAACACTCTTTCAACTTTCCACAGTAAATCTGGAAGTCATCCCTCCTTCCTCCCGCCCTCCCTCCCTCCTTCCTCGCGCGGGGCTGCAGCTCGCCGCCTGCCTTTGAACTGAGCCGAATATTCACTTTTTCCACCGCGCGCTCCTCTCAGCACACACTCCTCCTCTCTCCTCCTCTCTTCTGCACTCCTCTGCCATCTCTTCTCCTCTCCTCCGCCCTTGCCTCCTCACCCCTCCTTGATCCCTTCCTCTGATCTTTCATCCTTTCCTATTTACTCTCTCTCATCCTCCTCTCCTCTCCTCCCTTCAGCTCTTGCCTCCGTCTCTCCCCACTTGTTTTCTCCTGTTGTCTCCTTCCCCCCTTTATGCCCAATATCCTGGTTCCTCTTTTTACTTCCCTTTTCATCCACTCTCCCGTGTTCCTCAACTCCGTCTCCCTCGCTCGGCCCCTCATTTCTTCCTTTCCTCCCTCGTTTCCTCGTTGCCTAATCTCCTCAATTGTTCCCTCCTCTCATCTCCTTCCTCCCTTGTTCCCTCCAATGCCATTTCTTATAGTTTCTAAATCTGAGTTTCTACAGGGGCTCCTGCAAACATCTTTTAAGAATCTAAAAAAGTACAACTGAATACACATGTCACAGTGGTATGGATGGATTCATTGCAACTTGTTAACTATCTGCCAACAAACCAGATTAGTCAACTTGGATCATTTCACATGGCACATTTCTTAGACTGAGGACCAGCAGTTTTATTTGTTAAAATTAGGAAATTCAACTGTTTAAAATGTGTCAGTGGAGTCATAGAAAGCAACCACTAAAAAACATTATTAAAAAAAAAACACTATATAATTAATATCATATACTCTTCTTCTATTTGGCTCCTCTACTCTTGTTTGTGAGCTCTTTGTGATATTTGTTTTGTTCTCACGTCTTTCTGCAGATTATTAGCTAAAAATCAAGTTCAGTCTGGTCCTCCCAGGTCGCTGTGTGAAGTTGACAATACATTATTATCCTAAACATCTTAAGTTTTCCCAGAACAACCGAGTGTGAGTTTTGCCTTTTTAATCAGTCAATGTTCACACTCACATTGGCCAATAGGAGGTGCTATATATTGATTGAATGATATTTTTTTTTCCTGGCACACAATGTCACTTAAATCAAAGACAATTGGCTGTGATTGTTTAATGTCATTTTTTTTATCTAAACATTGTGTTAAAACAGTAGTTTTTTTTGTTTTTATTCCCACCATGATTGCAAAGTGTCTCTGGTCAGATGGTGCCTTGAAAATGACTGTAAAGGTAAACTTTAAAATACCTTAGAGCCTCCACTGTAAGTCTGATTGACATGCAGGTTTGTTTGCAGACCCAGAAACACCGACTCCCGGGGTTTACCACAACAACAAGCAGAGCTGCCATCAAGTACTGGGATATTTAAAGAAGCTTTAACATTTTTGGATGAGTGTACATAAACAGTGGTACAGTTAAGGTACACCTAAGAAGTTCAGTTGGCCATGTTTGCACTCTGCTGACAGCCTAAAATCACATGCGAACAGTAAAATGATGACCCCAGCTGTCCACTGTGAAAATCCATCACAGTTAACAGGCTGATGTTCTACCTAAATTGTGATCTCTTGGGCGTATCACAGTTGTGTGCGCATGGTTTCTTTCTGTGCCATTAAGGATTATTACTAATAATTAGAGTGTGGTCACCTTTAGGGTTACCTCTGTGTACTTGGCAACATGCATGTTCTTATATGTAGAAGGAACTCACAAGACAGATTTTTTAAAGTATGGTACATTGGACTTTGTAGTCCGTTCTCCTTCCTAACATGTCAAATGTAGCAGCCACGTTACACTTTTGAGTTTGATGTCATGTTACCCCTCTCATCACTTCCTGAAATCCCTCTCTAGTGCAGGAGAACAAAGGGCAGGAAAAGTCAGAGTCAGGGGCTGACTGGATGTGTCATCCACTGGACTTCCCCTCAGGAGGCCGTGCTTCATGTTCAGTGTGTTACCAAGAGTCAGGACTGATTTGATTTTAATTCATGCTATGTGAGTATACTAATGTATGTGAATGACATCAATTAAGTCATGTGAGTGACTTCACTTATGTTATATGCTATGACTTGCATCATGACACGTCACGACACTGCATAGGGTTGTTTCAACCTGAAATATGATCTTTTCCTAAACCTAACCAAGCTGTTTTTGTGCATAAACCTAACCTAAGCATGAACGTTAATAACAATCTAAATATCATAATACATCTTTATATGATAACTGTTTGACTACTTTGAAAGTCTAACAAGATGTTGAGTGTATGAGTCAAAAATACTGGCTCCTATGTCAGTTTGTCGTCATTGGTAAAAATGACCTCTGTGCTGCTTATTATGACCCATATTCAAATTCCCTCCTCTTGTAACATTTATAGGAATATGTGACAGTCTATCCACTTGGCCAAAATCACCCTGATGACATCACTATGACATCATCAGTTACGACTCACAAAGCTCCTCCAATCCACAGGAGACAATATACGACTTTTTCCTCGGGCTGAGTGGAACCAACTCTGAAACTGATGCGTAAAACTGGTGGAATTCCCCTTTAAAAAACAAAACAAAACATATAATCAAAATGACGAGAAGAGAGAGAGAGAGAGAGAGAGAGAGAGAGAGAGAGAGAGAGAGTTGTCGACAAACAGAGCGAGCAGGGCGATGAGAGAGAGTGTCGCCGAAACAGTCAGACAGACAGTGGTTCTGTCTTCCAAATTTCATATTAACACCGTCATCATTCATCCTATTCAAACAAATAATAGACTCCAAAACAAGCGAGCAGACGTCCCAAACCTCTCTCTCTCTCCCTCTCCCCTCCACTCTCTCCATCTATCTCTCTTTCTCCTCTTCTTTCGGCTTTAATTTGATTAAAAAGCGAGCTGCAGGAAGGGGAGGGAGGGCTGATGCACATCTAATAAGTGGACCATCTGTCTGCAGCGCTGGCTGGCTCCCAGCATTGTACCCAACCAGACTGCATGGGAAATGAAGGGAGAGATGGAGGGATGGAGGGATGGAGGGAGGAAAGGAGTGCGGGGCGAAAAATTGAAAAAAAAAAATACGGAAACCCAAAAAGAGTGACCCGGTTGAGGGAAAAAGAAGCAGAGGCAGCATTTTTAATTTTGTCTGACGCCTTGCTTGGTCAACAAGCCTGCACGGGAGACGAAGAAGAATGAAGAGCGGTGGATAGAGGGAGGAGGAGAGGAAGAAAGGAAGAGTGCTCAAAGGGGAGCTTTAGGAGAGGAAGCAGGGACGGGAAAAGGTGAGGGGATAAGAGAGAGGGAGGAGAGGGTAAATGAAAAAAACAAGATTAGGGGAGAGGAGGGAAGAGAGGAAGGGGGAAAGGAGGGGAGAAGGGAGGAGGTGAAAGGTAGAAAAGGTGATCAGAGTAGGAAAGGAGGGGGAAAAAGGATGGAGAGGTGAGGAAGAAATGAGGAAAAAGATTAAGAGTGGAGGAAGGGAGGGACGAAAGTGGGATGGGGACAGAAAGTAGGAAAAGAAAAGAGGATAAATCAAGGTGGGAGACGAGAGAAAACGAGGCGGGAGAGAAGTAAGGTCAGGAAAAAGTGAGGAGTGGACATAAAAGGGTAGGGGGAGAGGGAGAGGGAACAGCAGACAGGAAAGGATAGAGGTGAGGAGAGAGGAGACAAGCAGAGTATAAGAAAACGGGGGGAAGAAAACTAGGCAGGAAGTAAAAGGGGAAATAATGAGGGGAAGAAAAAAGAGAGGAAGCGAGGGAGGAGGAGAGAAGAGAGGAGCGCGTTCATTTCTGTTCATAAAAATCAACCTTTGACCTTAAGGACGTACTGACTGTTCCCTGGCACACACACCCTTGAGTTTTAGGTCTACAACCTATTTAAGGTGGACTGGAGACATAATGGGACGCAGCCATTTTCTGTCTGTGCTTACACAAGCCGCCAAAGGTCACCATCTATACAGCTCGTTCCTCCCTCTTTTCATCCTTTTCTCATCCTCCCTCATCTTCTCTCTTCCCCCCTTTCTTCTTTCCTCCTTCCCCTCGCCTGCTTTTTCCTGCCTCTTCTTCTTCCTGTTATGAACACTTCCTTCCCTCCCTATTACTACGTCCCCATTACCTCATCTTCTACTTCCTCCTCCACCTCCCTCCTTTGCCCAACTTCCATCCCTCCTCACACTCCTCTCCTCCCTCTCCTCCTGCCGCAGCTCCTCAGCTTCCCTCCTCCATGTTAACCCGCCTTCACACCTCACCCCCTTTTTTCCTCCTACTTCCTTAAAATTCAATGCTCCTGCCAGTTCCCGTCATCTTCCTCCCTTTCCCCCCTTAGTTAACTCCTTTTCTTTTTCCTCTCATTCCCCCCACCTCCCCTCCCCCTCCTCCTCCCCTTTCTCCACCTCCTCCTCTTTAGTGGTGAGATGACAGTTAATCCCTGGTTGAATTATAATCTCACATTTCATCCTGATTTCACGCTGACAGGATTTTCCTTCACATTACGACGCCCAGTTGTCAATCTCTCTCCCTCTCTCGGCTGTTCTGCCTCTCTCAACGTCTCTCGCCCGTTCTCCACATCTCTTTTTGTCTCTCCTGTTGTCTGGGTTTACTTATCTTCTCCTGTTTTCCCAGCATACCAACCCTTTTTTTTCATCCCCTCCTCCTTTCTTTTGTTCTTGTTTCTTTCTTTTTTTTTCTATCTTTCTTCTTCCTCCTCCCTTTCTTCCTATTTTTGCAATAACTCCCTTTGTTTTTCTCTCGCACACATGGAACAGTGCTGGCCTAAAGGCCTGAGAACACAGTCTCTCCCTCTCTCTCTCTCTCTCTCTCTCTCTCTCTCTCTCACACACACACACACACACACACACACACACACACACACACACACACACACACGCACACTCAGCACGATTGCACTTTGTTCTCTTCATACAGCCACTTCCTATTGTGAGCCTTTGATTTGAGTCTTTTTATGTTGCAGGTCTGAATTTACAAACAATAAAGTTATCGACAGGACTGAAGAGTCGAGAGCAGGCAGCTACACACACGCACATACATCACACACACACACACACACACACACACACACACACACACACACACACACACACACACACACACACAGAAACAGGAACAGACACACTCCTATACACAAACAGAGGAACATGAAGGTGCGCTCGCTTTCATTTGAAACAAAGGCACACCTAAGTGCTCCGAGGCAGACTGTGAGTCAGTATGAAAGAGGTGAGATCAGTGTATACAGTAACTGCTTCCATCCAACTGTTGCACAATCCAGCCACTGAATCTCAGCAGGAAGTGTTCAAAACACTCGTCTTCTTAGTTTCTGGAGACATTTGTCCACGTCCATCACTGATGACTGTTGCGCTGTATGAACGTGACTGAGAAACTCTCTTAACTTCACGTCTCCGCCAGAAGTCCGGATGATTTGTCTGTAGCCGTGGTTACTGTGCAAACACAAACTGATAGTAGCCAGCGGAATGCACATATTTACCAAAATAACAATTTTAGAGCTCATCTGTTGCCCACATCTGGCTCACTCATATGACAACATCCTATCACCCAAAGCACGATGGGATCCCTGATGGCAAGCGCTCCAAACGCAAACAGAAAAAATAAACATAAAACATAAACAGATTCCGAAATTTGAGAAAAACTACAAAAACCTCTTTTAGTCATCTTCTATTAATACATGTTTCCCACATTACTACTGACAGGCTCAGACGGACCAATCAGCATGAACGTTTTATCCCTGGACCAACAACCTTCTCCTCTGTCAACCGCATACAGAAATCTGCAGTGTGCTGAAAAAGCGTGAACTTGATTTCGGATGGCATGTACAAATGATTTTGTTCCAGTTGCCTAATTTTCAAGAAAACATACCACACACAGTTCATGCAACGGCCCGATGTAGATTCCAGCTGAAGATCACTGCTGCATCTCATCTTTCTCTCCTCTTGTTTCCTGTCTGCCAGTATGAATTACCAAAGATGCAAAGAGGCGAAAATGCTACAAAATGTCCAAGAACACATAAAGACGACCACTCATATGCAGCACTGGGCAGTCAAACATTACAGTGATCACTTGGAAGGCAGTCACAGTCCCGACAGCTACGCATACCTGAACGACTGAACCGGTTGATTGCCAGCGACATGACTGATGTAGCATACCACTGATGCCATACCGAACCTTCATCGTCCAGCTACGGCTTGTTTAGGTTTACACACTAAAACTACCTGGTTAGATTTAAGAAAAGAATTATGTCTGGGTCAAAATAAGTTCATTTGTAGGTACATAATAATAATAATTATGGGCACAATTTAATTTACATTTAAAAAAAAACCTCACTGCACACTTTTGGTTTTACATGGGAATGAAGGAAGAGCGGCCTCCTGGGCAAAAGTCCCTCTGATTGTTTGAAATGTCCACTCCTACCTCCTCTTAATGTTGCTCTTTATAATCCATCACCTGACTTCCTCCTTTGCTGCCGTACGTATCACTATGTCCTCTGCAATTACTACTGCTGTAGAGTTTGCACAGTCCACCGATATGTTTGTTTGTTTTTTTCAGGTAGGGATGGGCTGAGTCATTGAGAAGCGCCGATTAAAATGTTCAATTCGAAATTATATTGCCGTTACAGTGTGTTTCTCAGTACTACCTTTGCGGTTCGGTGGTTGACATCTGAAATTTGAATGAACGTTGAGTATACGGTAATATTCTGTCCGACCTGCGGGACTTCAGTTGGCAGACCTGGGGTGTGTCGAGGCTGGAGGCTGTGTGTATGGCAAGACGACTCATTTATTAGCCTCGTTCATAATGGCACTTGTGGAGCGATGCATGCAGTGACGGGGGCGGAGCTACCTGTTGATGGTCAGTAAACACCCCCAGGTAGTACCAACACTGGTCACATGACAACCGATACCTAACAAGCCGATAGATAGATAGATAGATAGATAGATAGATAGATAGATAGATAGATAGATAGATAGATAGATAGATAGATAGATAGATAGATAGATGAATAGACAATAAGACTTACAAACTAGATGAATGAGAGTGTGACATGAGAGAATGAGACAGTGCTTCATTCTCTCTCCGGTGTAATCAGGATAAAAAACCTGACGTGGCCTCAATTCTGACGGAGAAAATCAGACGCTAATTTTCCCTAAAAAAACAAACTGAGCAACACACACACACATACACACACAGAGTACCCAAAGTGTTTGGAGAGGGTGTGTAAGTGTGTCTGTGATGCGAGTGTTTGAGTGTCTGAGGGTGTGTGTGTGTGTGTGTGTGTGTGTGTGTGTGTGTGTGTGTGTGTGTGTCTGGCATCCATCAGAACCACAGCTTGCCGAAAAAACAGTAAGCACAGTGCAGACAGAGAGAGCGTGCTAGAGAGAGAGAGAGAGAGAGAAAGAGAGAGAGAGAGAGAGAGAGAGAGAGAGAGAGAGAGAGCGAGGGGCGAATGAACGAGCGCTGCTGCACGCTAATTATGTATGCATGATTTAATCTGCAACTCAATAATATGCAAATATATTCATATGTTAGTTTCTTAATTAAAAATGCAAAGCAGCCCTTATGGTGATTTTTCTGTGATTTTCTTTTCAGCCTAACAAACGGAACATTTTGAGAAATTCAACAAATTGGAGGGAAGCGCTACGGAGGGGGTTCACCCCAAAAGACAAACACCCGCCCCCCCAACAAAAAAAAAAAAAAAAGAAGAAGAAGAAGAAGAAAATTCCTACCTCAACTTCCTGTAGGTTGAGAATAAAGGAGGAGCTGGATGGGGGTAACTTGTTGAGTGAAGGCAAACTTTGTAATACCACTTTAAGGTTATTCTGAGGTGAATTATAGATGTTCAAATGATACTTTAAAGGCCAGGCGTGTCGCATGGGAGTTACCGTAATTACCTGTTCGACTCGTAAATAGCGGTCAGGTAAACGTCCATAATTCATAATTATGGCCTGATGCTGATCCTTTTTAGTGTTAAATATTTAACAAGTAAACCCGACAAAACATTGAAGACCTCACCAGTCTGTCAAAGCCCACGTTAACTTAATACAACGCTATATTAACTACACATAGTACTGCAAACCAGACTCATGTGATGTGTCATACAAGCGACATCATTTGTAATTTGATGAATTTCAAACGCATAAGTCAAAATGTACGCATAACATGTCTAAAAATGACTAGACCGCTGCTATGTGGGTATTCTGTTGGGTTGTTTGTGTACATTGTTCAAGCCCAGAGATATTAGTTATTTTATTGAAGGTAACTTTACTTTTCATTTGGTTGAATGCAGCAATAACTTCAGGGAAAACATGAGATGCTTCACTTTAGGCAGTGCAGTGTCCTGGTTTGGTGCTAATTCACAAAAGCCTACATGGTAAGACCCAAAACTCGCATGCTGAACACTATTCGGCAGTGGCGTAGTGGTCCGTGGGGAAGTGTATACTCTCAATTTTTTAACGCAGCCAAGAAAAACGCCCCGTTTTAGAAACAGTGACATGTAAGACTACTCTGTTTAGTTCACCCCAAAATCAGTCAGCAGTATTTGATCATTGTCACATAATCTCTGCTGCTTGATCTCAGGGAGGAAGGATTATGAAATTACTAAACCAATACTGGCCTTTATTGTACTCTATCTTATTTTATTCCTCTTAATATTCAAGATTTTAATTGTTTTATTGCATTTCATTGTCTTCATTTCTATTTGTTTCTAGTTTCTGAGAGCAGTAACAGGGATGAGTTGATGTAGGAGATTTTCTTCATTGAAAAGAAGGTTTTAAGCTCCAACAAATAGCTTTAAGTTACATAAATGAACACCTACATGGCATTAATGCAAGAATATGAATGTACAACAATAAACTTGACTTAGTGCATATTTGGATTGAAAGCTAGCTTTCTGTTTCCCTCCTGTCACATAACTCCGATTACATGACAACTTGACTTGAAAAAGACGTCAATCTTCTGCTGCCTCTTGCTTTTTTGCATTCCTAACAAAAAGAATAATGATAATACTGAATAAAATCAAAATCTGTGGATGTCTCTAGAAAACTGTCAGTTATCATTAACTTTACCTGGCTTACATTAACTTTGTTTGCCACCTGGCTTGCTTGATATTAGCTGACATGCCACAAAGCAAGACATAGTTTAGTTATTTATAGACAAAATTCTACATTACTAACTAGTTGTTAGCTGTCTGCTGCAGTGAGTGACGGCAGCTTCGTGTTAGCATGTCAGTGTTTACTTTCCCGGGCGGCCGGGACTAGTGGGTTTGGTCAAATGGCTGTGATTGGCTTGATGGCTGTCAATCACTCTAACTTAACCAATGGGTTTTCATGTAAGGGGGAGCTACTCAGTGTACTGAGGTGCGCTCCATTTCTATACGCTGGGATGTAATAGTTGAAGCAGGAGATGCAATATCACCTCTAGGCATTTGGACTGTTCTTAAGTTTCAAACATCAATATCAGAAAGTTAACCTCAGCTCAGTCAACTGTTTTGGACGATTGAAGCCCGTTCACCAGTCCAACACCCGTTTTTTTTCCAGGCGCCTTGGTGGGAAACTTACTTTCCTGCTGTTGATCCGCTCACTCAGCGCAGGGTCCAACCTGGTGCTGAGTGAGGGGCCCGCTCAGCGCTTTGTGCTCAGGTGTACTTTACACAGAGCGTGCTCAGAATGAAAACAATGATTAAAGATGAAGCTTATCCACGCCGCCAGCATGCGTTACCGCCACACGACAGGGTGTGTGTGCTTCAAGTGTGTGTGTTTTGAGGCTGATATTCAGATCGCTGAGATGCAGGCTTGAAGGCAGTGCTCACAACATTTATTGAAATGTATGCCTTTTGTCTCTGTTTACATGTTCATTTATTTATTTATTTATTTTTTAATCCCCAGTCTTTAGTTTAGCTGCTGTAATTTTCTTTTTGCGTGCTGACCATCTTTGCTTCATTTCTGGTTGACTTTCTGACTTCTTTCACACGTATTTCTCTTCCCTGTTTCTCTTCCTGTGTTCCTTAGCAAGTGATTTCCATATTATTTCTCATCCCTCCAGAAGGTTTTATTTATTTTTTGGTAATAAATTCATACATGTTGACAACTGTCTACACCAAACAGAGCAGGATATACATGCAGGGTATAATGTGTTCATATAGTCGTCACCCCTCTGAGGTGCACAAATACAGGGAGGGAACCGGCTGCTTCCTTATGAAACCTTCTTAACCTTGCACACACTTTTATAATTGTTGCTCAAGCTTAAAAACTCGTCAAGATTCAGCAATTGCACGATAAATTCTAAAAATTTCCCTCACATTGAGTTTTTCTGTGATCACAAATTAATTTTGCCACGAGAAAACAGTTTTGACAGCTTGTCATGTTAAAATACAGCAATTAGCTGTCAGCAGGCTCCCCTTTCCAAGCAGTACTCTGTGTTGCATTCAAGGAGGCTCTGACATTTGAGGATTGATCATCAACTGCAAAAATGAAAACATAAAACAACGTTGCGTTTACGAATGTTGCTGTCAGTGACCCAGTGGAGAAACAAATGGAAGACGGTTGGCGATGAAATGACAGCACCCTTCCCTCTGACGTAGTGGGCCGTCTTTGAACGTACCACAGATTCATCATTGTTGAGGAAATGTTTACTTATTCTTGCCCACAGTCAGTGATCTACGTTTAATTTTGCAATATTTTATGAAGCTGTAGTAGCTCTCAAGAAGGAAAAATAAATATTCTCTCAAACCGAGGGGATAAAAAGCAGGATTGAGTCTGACATTTTGGTGCAGCCGCGAAGGAGAAAGATTTAACACATTATCAACAACTTAAAGCAGTTTTGTCACCACGAGTACAGGGTGATTTGTGTGTGTGTGTGTGTGTGTGTGTGTGTGTGTGTGTGTGTGTGTGTGTGTGTGTGTGTGTGTGCGTGCGCGTGTGCGTGTGTGTGTGTGTGTGTGTGTGATACCATGTGATATTCCTCGTAGCCTTGGAGCAAATCAGAGTGCCGCTCTCTGCTGCCTGTTACTGGAGCCAAATATTTGGGCTCAGGAATGCACAAGGGAACGTTCACATCTGCGGCAGGCATTTGTGTGTGTGTGTAAAAGACAGAGAGGGGTCTTGATAGAAGCCAATAATGTCCTCACAAGGCCAGAAAGGCAGCAAACATCTTCAGGCTGAGGCCATTTCATTGACAGGAAACCTTTGAGGCACTAAAGCAATTGTGGAAGAAAAAAAAAACCTTTTCTAAAGTAAAGGTCAGGCGGTGGCATCAACAACCGACTGATCAACCAATGGACATTTCCACACCAGTTCATTAGGGGGAGGGCGTGTGGAGGCTGCTGGTGGCGGAGGGTGATTTTAGTACATGTTTGTTTATTCCAATCCTCGCCTCACTGGCTCTTACAGGGTAAGCAGGAAGCCATCAGTGCACCGTGATGAGCTGACAGAGAGTTAGTTGGCAATACAGCTGCAGTGAACAGGGCAAAACCTTGTAGGTGCAAGAATTTGGGGTGGCGTAAGAATTCATATAATATGAACTGAGAAAGTTTCATGCTATAGAACATCAGCCAACAGCCTAATATTAGTAAGAGTGAGCTATCAAACAATCAAACATCTGGTAGCCTTCAAGCTAGCAGATTGTGGGGCTAAGCTAAGTGCAGTCCAACATCAGTTATTAGGGCATAAAAGCAATACACTTCCAACAGGACACAGCGCTAGCACAGCGCCATCAGGGCTAAGCTACCACTATCCAACAACCCGCTAATTAGCTATCACACGATAGATATGTCTGCTTTACTGCACACTGAGTCCTCTGATCGGCACTTTACTAACTAGTAACTACAACATTTCCTGAGAAATTCAGGACAGACTTGAATTAGAAAATCCATCCAGTTTCTCCCTAAAATGTATTCAAGTAGACCCATGTTGTGATTAGTTATAATAAAACCTAAAAATACTGATTGATGTGAAACATTGTTTTGCCCACAGACAGTTCCTGAGGGGGCTGCAGGGTAGCTCTTTTTAAATTTAAAGGCTGGTAGCCAACACGAATCCTCACTGCCACTGATGAAATTAATTAAGTACAATTAGTTATACAGATAATGAGTTATCTTTATGAACAAAATGGATTATTCTTAGTTTTGAATTTTGAAGTTTGTAATGTAGCGGTTACCACTCCCCCGCTACAAGCTTCTTTGTCTCTATACATAAGTATGTTTGTGTGTGTACACAAAGTGTATATTGTGTGTGAAAGGTTTAAATTTGTGTCGAATAAAAGCGCTCCGGGAAAAAGACGCACAAGCAACATGAGCGGACACATGCACTGAAACACATGCACAGCGGTACGTGCACACAAACGAATGCCTTGTAATTCAATTAGTCAGTTTCCCATCTGACACAAAATGGCGGCCTGGTGCACCAGCGTGGGACATTTCAGGGCTTAGAGCCAACCAAATAGCTTACACACAGTCACATGCATGCATGACACACAACACACAGTCACATGCATGTGCTGAGACTTCCGTTTAACACGTTGAGTGTGTCACAATCAGATCATAATCAATCTGACTCGATTTAGAAATGAAAAAAAAAAGGCGGAATAGACACACAGGCAAATATTTTAAGTCGTATCTGTTGCGTTTTCGAGTGGAATGAGTCAGTGAAGCATCCGCACAACATAACTAAACACACAGCTGTCTGTGTCTGTGTGTGTGTGTGTGTGTGTGTGTGTGTGTGTGTGTGTGTGTGTGTGTGTGTGTGTGTGTATGTATGAGGCAGTTAAACCATGAGGTCATCCCTGGCTGAAGCTGCTCCCCGAGTTTCTTTAGTATAAACACTGAAGCTGCTGCAGGACAACGGCACCATTCATAACTCAAGTTGCTGCTTTTCCTCTGTCAACTCCATCATTGTTTCATATCAGAACACCTCGTGGTGCGTTTGGATGCTCACTCACCGTGGCTGCATTTAAAACGCCCTCCTCCGATTGTCAGGAATTGGTTAAACCATGTCTTGGGTAGTTTCACCTGTCACCTGTAGCAGGAGGGATTATTACTGTTGCTATGGTGACCTGCAGCTTAACATACCTAGAGCGCTGATTGAGAACAAACTGTCAGTGCCAGGAGAAAATACACATTAGCATCGCACCCATCTGTGACTGTCAATCCATCTATTTGACTGAAATAACAATCGCAGTGTTGTGCTGTTCCTGGTCCGTGCATTTACTGCAAACAAAACAAACCAAAACAAAACAGCGGACATTTTCTTTTCTTTTTTTTTTTCCCTTCAATGCATGTCATAGCTGCGTACGGACGCCCTCTCTCCCTCTCTCACCCCTTCCTCCCCGTGGAGCAGCCTCTTTCTCATTTCATCTTTTGCCAAGGCCAGCTACAACGGCGCTAATTTGTGCAGCATGCTAACACACACACACACACACACACGCACACGCATACACACACACACACACACACACACACACACACACACACACACACACACACACACACACACTCAGGCACATCATTTTCAGCACGCATGGAGGTGAGGTCAGTGTTGTTTTTGTTTTGTTTTTTGCAGATGGACATTTATATAAACCTGCAGTCAACTTGTCAATGAGACAAAACTGACCTCAAGCCTTTGTTTAAACATGAGGAACCCTTGAGGAGGGCCTCATTTACAATCATGTCTGGTTAGAAAATAGTTTTTAAAAAGAAGGACAAACACATGTGAAAATCAGCTAAAACAGTTGCACCATGGAACACAGAGGATTGAGTTTTAATTGATTTTACGTGTGTTTTGTAGATCACTCCACGAGTCTGGGGCACTAAGCGAAAAGGGTCGACCTGCCAAATTCGAGGATATCATTATGTTAATATTTGTCGGGTTATGTTCTTTTTGAATCCCTTTGTGAAACTCTCAGCTGGAGCCACGTGCTCATTCACAACATCAATTTACAAGAAAATGAATGATGCTTTCCTTTTATTTTCCTTATTCCTTCTGTTTTTATTCAATTGACACTTTTTTTTTTTTTTTTGCGTGTGTGTTTGTGTGTGTCTAAGTGCATGAAGTATTCCATTTGTAGGAAACAGTGGAGCACACTTCACACACACACTGCCAGTGTAGACAGCGACATATCTAAATCTTCTGCTGTTCCAATACTCTATGGGCCTAATTTACATACTATAACATACTATCATTTATGCCATTTTCGAGTATAATCAAAAGAACACAAAAAGTTACCTTTCTCAAAGCAAAGGTAAACACTGGCACGAGGGTGAACAGCAGCATGCAGGAGAGTGCAGGACATAGAAACAGTTAACAGACCCCCACAGTAGCTGACAGACGGGGTCTGTGGCTCCTCTGTGGTACCTGGGGCCTCCTGAAGGGGGCAGCATGGCTCACCAAACAGCTTCACTGTATCCCCCCCCCATCACCACCGCACCATACTCCGTACCCCCCCATCCCTCCTCCACCCGCGGCCCACCGGGAACCGCCGGCTCTCCTACTGTGCCTTCTGCAAGACCTGGCTTAATTTAATTAACGCTGTCGACTTTAAACAAAACCACATCTGAGCCGAGGAGAGAGGGAGAGAGAGAGGGAGAGAGAGACGGAGAGAGAGGGAGAGGGAGCAGGAAATAGCCAGTGATGAGCAGATCGACCCGGTCAGATCGCTGAGAGGATTTAATCGGTTCGCAGTTTGAAAATATTCCACCTTTTTTGGGGAGGCTGGTTTCAAAAAGGAGATCTTAGGAAAAAAAAACAAAAAACAAAAAACAAAAAAAAAAACAGGATTCCTTCTTTAAATGACAAATATCAAAGGAAGTCTTTTTACAGGCTGGGGCTGGTAGGGAGCTGATAGATCCTCTAGATTCACACTAAAATGCGAAATGATGAGCTTCAGGTAAAATATGATTTTATGTCTGTCTGGCACTTTGAAAGTGAAATCGTGCTTTTTCAAGATGTCATGATAAGGAAACAAGATGTTTATTTTTACAGTCTGGATCCTGTGCATTTTGTGTTTTGTTTCAAAATACCTTGTGATGTATGTAAAGCTGAATTTGAGCCTGACATTCAGAGTCTGTTAAGTATAATAAATGATAAAGTTTTGCTGTAAAATGTACCAGTTTTAAATGAACACAAGAACTCCATAGACTAAACTGGACACTTTTACCCTACATTCTCCACATTTCACACAATCTGCTATACATATACAGAATATCTTGTCTGATTTTCCCCAACACAGATAAGTGCAAATTAAAACACAGAATCATCGTGAACACCCTTGCAGAATTTAAGAGGCGCTTCATTGTCATATCCTGGAAATATTAATAATAAAAGCTTTATTAAAACCTTTAATAAAAATTGGTTGGTAATTTTATATATAGAAATATCTGTATTCTGTATTCTGATTTATATCAATATGAGGAATACTGATTATAAGGGACAAGTCATTTAAAAGTGAGTGTATATATATATATATATATATATATATATATATATATATATATATATATATATATATATATATATATATACACACAGTAATTTATCTTCATTATATACATATATAAACAAACTTTGTTCAATTACATCTACAACTTGTCATAGAATTATTTCATATGTAATCATCTTCACATGTAAAACCTCACTTGGTACGACAATCCGGCTTAATGGCTAGATCCACTGTGACTGAGAGAGAGGGAGAGCATGTGTGTGTCTGTGTGTGTGTGTGTGTGTGTGTGTGTGTGTGTGTGTAGAGTAAAAAAAAAAAAGAAAAAGGGAAAAGCATTAAAGAGAGTAAAAGTCAACATTAAACACGCTCATGCTGACACTTTTATCACTTTATTTCTATTTCCTTTAATAGCTTCAATCTCATGGTTTCATTAGAGCCATTTTTTGGGGATAATCTTGATATATATGTGGTGTGTTTGGTTGTTTATTCTGTCGGCATTAGCAAAGCTCTGAGGACGAGCCGGAGACTCTATCAGCCTGAACAACAAATTAACCAAAACAATGATATCTAAAGAAAAAAGAAAAAAAAAAAAGCTGTTATACTCCCAACACCAACAAAGAAAAACAACAGCGAGACGGCACTCTGCAACCTGCTAATGTTAGCAACTGATGCCTAATTTCCTTTTGATTACAAAGACATCCCACGCTCTCCTCTCAAGTGACGTTTAATTGTTTCTCAAAGTAAATCATCAACTCAGCAAACTAAATTTGACAAACAACAATAACAAACTTACTGCGCGGGGAGACGAGAGGGAGGAGGGAGGGAAAAAAGAAAAAAAGGAATGAATTAATTAAAAGAAAAGACCCATCGCCCGCAGTGGATGTGAAACGGAGATGAGAGAAAGCAGACAAGACTTTTTGCCTTAAATGAAAGTGTGTTCGCGAGCAGGGCAGCAACACAGCAACAAGGAAAACAAGTTTGAGCGCACCAGAGTGACAACTGAAGTCTTTCTAAAATCATCAGAAGAAAGTGGAACTGCAGTGGGAATCCAGGGAGGCGGAAAAATGTGACACTAACGTGATTAAAACATCAACATTTGCGGCAGAAATACCACCTTAAGATCCAATAAAGTCAAATGGAGCAAGCAAAGAAAAGGATAAAAAGTGGTTCAGTGTATAGGAGGCTGTCAGTCGCTGCTGAAAAGGCACTTAAAACCTATTTGAATTGAGCAGAGACGCTGTGAGTTGATGCAGCCAGTTAAATGAAGGGCAATCATTTTAAATAAACCAATTCAAAA
Organism: Acanthopagrus latus; assembly: GCF_904848185.1. Lineage (NCBI taxonomy): Eukaryota > Metazoa > Chordata > Actinopteri > Spariformes > Sparidae > Acanthopagrus > Acanthopagrus latus. The sequence goes on along the minus strand of NC_051050.1, from coordinate 4,420,178 downwards.
AGATTTAATTGTCAGTAAATATCGAGTCGCCCACAACCAATAAACTCAAATTTAAAACTCAAATTTCAATGTTTTCTCCTCTAACAGCATCAAGTGAAGTGCAGCAGGCGACGACAGTGTCGTGGAGCATCATGCTGGTGAGGGAATTTGACGCTGGTGCTGTCGCTGTTGCTGCCCCTAGTGGCCATCCATTCACTTTTGCAACTTCAATTAACACTATGAATTAATTATGCACACATAATTTTTTTTGCGCCAATTGATTACACTCAAAGTAAATCTGTTTGCAACATGTATGTCTCGAATACAAGAAGCGAATAACATTAAGTTGTGTCAATAATGCATTTAAGGAAATCTTAAAAAAAAAAAAGTTGGCTTTTATACCCCTAACCCTAACCCTTAAGCTTTGTAGAGTGTAGTGTGGAGAGCCCCGCATGAAACTAAACGCAGAGCCAGCTGCTAATGGCCGACTGACTGTGGCTGCGTGGTGGGGAGCTCTAGACAAGAAAGCCAGAGGCAGAGCTGGAGCCTCTGGAGGAATAAACACCTGGAGTCACAGTAGATTGTAGGCTGAACCGAAACACTGACCACAAACACGCAAATACACACCCGTTGTCACGTACTGCTGCTGGGCGGTGTATTGGTAATGTATAGAAATTCTGTCTTTTGGGAGCCAGGGAACACAAATGATACCATGTTCAAAAAAACTTTGCGTCACTTCCTGTCTGAACACAGTATGTAAGCATAAACACAGCGAGGTAGAAAAGAAAGTGTTCTGAATCCAGACTTTACATCTGTCTCGCTTCATCATTATACAACTAACTTCAGCATTTCGCGGTATGGGTTAAAGAAATTAAAACTCTGATAGTGAGGACCTTCATGGAAAATGAGTCCATTTGATCCTCACTTCTGAAGGTTAAGACATGGTTTTAGGGTTAAGGTTTAGGTTAGTACCAAGGTTAAACTGCGAGTAATAAGGGACAAAAAAATTTCACTTGTGTCATTTAACTGGAATTCTGTACCATAAATACTGGAACTTTGGAGATACCAATTTAATATGGCTAACTTAGCCACGTCAGCCTCTGCTGAACTTTGGAATGGTTTTTTTTTTTGTTTAGAACGAGCCCCCGCTGAATGTGTTGATTGACAACTGTGTCAAGATGCATGTGAAAACATCCCGACCCATCCTTCAGGGTCGGGTCAGGGTTCAGATTTTTCTCAACGAGGGTCCTCGCGTTTGGTCCAGACGTGTGTGTCTGCGGAGTACACGCTGTTTACCAGCCGGTTTCTCACAAAAAAACTTTTGTTTTTGGCCTCTGTGTGTTGCCAAAGAACCGTTTCATGAGAACACACACACACACACACACACACACACACACACACACACACACACACACACACACACTTACATTACAAAAAATTCCTCTGTGAAGTTGTATTTGTACTCAGAGCAGGTGCAGACAGGGCACAGTGTGTGTGTGCGTGTGTGTGTGTGTGTGTGTGTGTGTGTGTCTGCTTTACTTCATGTGAGCAGTTACATCCAGTCTTAACGAAGTGACTGACGTGCAGCTAGTTCATCATCATCACCCAAATAACATATTTCACATTGTTTGCTGATTCATGTAGTTTCAGTCCTGTCTGATATATTTCTTCTTTTTCCATTCCAGCTCTCTGTAACTCTCAATTCTTCTAAAATTATACTGTTTTTGATCCTGTTGTGTTGTTGTAATTGTTTGATATTCATGTGAGACATGACATCCATTCAGGTTTTATAACAATAATTACAATGTGTGTATGTATAATATGATATGCCCACTTTCTATGTCTATGTCTCTGATTTACGAAATAAATCAGACCAGAGACTCTTTTCAACAACTGACTGATAGCATCATTATTTAATATCAAACAGATATCTAAGTGCTTCAAGAATACGGTCACAATCTGAAATTATACCTCTATCAAAATACATAATATAGGTAAGTACATGTTCAAAACATCAAATTAGAATGTGATGTAATAAGTATTTTACATTGTAACATGCAGAGCTTACCAGTATAATTTAAAAGGATTTATATAAATATTATAGTGAGCAGAATTAGTTAAATTATCAGTAAGAATCTGGATAAATGTGACCACTTCATATAATACTATCATCTGGATTTTCATCAAAATAAAGAGGCATGAACCAGAGAGAAGCCAACAGTGTAAATAAATGAGAAACATATGTCCAAAATACTGAATGAGTGTGTTGAGAATCCAGGTGAGATCAATGTCACACTGCCAGTCAAAGATCCGATCAGTGTCATCAACCCTTCAGGAGTGCATTTGGAATATTTTCTTTCAATGTTTTCTTTCTTTAAAAAGAAAAAAAAAAAAAAAATCCCCAAAGCCGTTTCTAAGAAACACTGACCCCAAACTCAGTAAACCTGTCACGAGTAAACAAAATACATTTCTTACATAAAATCAGCAAAGGAGGACATTTTCTGCAGCAAACAGATGAAAAAACACGACGACAAACGGCTCAGTCGGAGAGCAGAAATGAAAACACGCTTCAGCCTCATCGTCGTCGCTGTTGGCAGCAGGTTTGGAGGCCGGACCATCCGGAAGGGGGGGGGGGGAGAAAAAAAAAAGGAAAAGAAAAAAAAGCACACAACATTTTCTGAGAGGAGCACGAATCTCTGACCAGAAACCAGAATGCTGAGTCTTAAAAAAACAAACTGGAAACTTAGAAAAATCTTCACGGGGCTGATCTGAGTCAAAAACAAGCAGCTGACGGGGTTACAAGTGTAATCCTTACAGCAAGGCACTGACGCTGAATTTCATATGTGATTGTTTTTCTATAGTTTGGAGTACCAACAAGAGACAGGCTGCAATAAAAAAAAAAGAAAAATCAGCATCCATTGTTGCATTCATGTAGTGTCGTTCTATTGATCTTAAACACAACCACCACTGCTTCTCTGTGCAGACAACAAAAGAATCTCTGTAAAAGACTGTATCAATTACTTTAAAACCACACACACACACACACACACACACACACACACACACACACACACACACACCAGGTGTTACTTCTGGCTATTCAGGTATTTTTCAGTCAAGGCAAAAATAGGAGAGTGTCCCCTATACTGAAGTTGTTGAGAGAAGAACCATGTTTATGGGACAGAGTAATATAAAACAAAGCGAAGTGTTCAACAGTATAAGCTTGTTATCACTTTAATTTTAATCATTGTCGCATTATCTGCAATAACCTTGATGTAAAAGAAAAAAATAAATGTTGCTATTGTGCGATTAGCACACTTGCCACTGAGTGTAGTTCTTTTTGTGTGCTTTTGTACAGTTATGGCTACAGACTCACTGCACATTTTGAGTCTAATCCATTTGCCAAAAGAGAAAGAAACAAAACCCACGGTCAAGAGGATGAAAAATGAATTCTGATGATAACATACGCTTTTTACGCTTGAAATGTTCTTTAGATGCTGTTGTAATCGCTACCATGAAGTTGTTTGGCCATGCTCATCCAGATGGGGAAAAAAAAGGAGTGAATTGCTTTAATTTAACAATCAAAAATAAATAAATACAAATTTAATTTAAACTGTTCCTTTTTTCAACAATGTCTCTTTGAATGTTTGGGCACTATTAAAATGTATATTCCAACAGCTGCCTGCTGCTCCTGTTCGCACTGTAACCATGAATGGATGGACAACAAGCAGAATACAGAAGATATAGTGAAGAAGAGAGAATATTGCTGTTTTGTTCTGTTATGATGTCCAGTTCTAATGCGTTTTAGTCCCAGGAAAAGATTAGAACTAAGAAAAACTGAACATAAAACCAGACCAACCAAAGTGATTATGAAAATGAACACCTGTCAGCAATCTGAAGCTTCTTTTTTTTTTTTTTCAGAATAAATGCCAAAGCTCCAAACGAGGCCTCCATGCTGAAACTGACTGGTGACAGGACAGAACCCGGGCCACTGCTATTCAAAGACTTAAACAGAAAGCATCTTTAAGAAAAAACGACAGCTATACCGTACAAAGCTCTTGGTGCGGTTTCTGCTCTTACAGCTGATGCTCGTGCCAACGCACGCTGAATTTATTTTCCTGCAGTCGACTCTCTGTTTCACAGGCAGCGGGGTCCTCTCCTCGTTCCTTCTCTCTTGATGTGAGCGGGAGGAGGCAGGCAGGATTACTCACATCACAGAGGTGGAAACAGAGAGGGTTAGAGCGGAGCGAGAGGAGACGGCTCCGACTGCAGCAGACATGAAGGCAAGCGCGAGTACAGACATCCAAACCCCGGATCACAAGACTGTTGACACCAGACTTTTACGACTGGACTGGTTAGTCAGTCAGACTGGAGTCTTAAACGGCACAGCAGTGGTAGGTGGGGTAGTCAAGGCTAAGTCCAGAGACCCTGCATCCTGCCTGCAGTTATACTTAGGCCTCTACAACACTCAGCACATCGCCATACCTGAATAACTTAATAGGCTGATTTCCAGTGACTCCCAAATCAACACACAACACATGTCCCTAAAGCAACATGATAACTGCAGTGTACCAGCGGCAGGCGTACAGGATCTGGGATAGTATGGTTACACTTTGGTTAGGTTCAGTAAAACATTGTGGTTTGGGTTAAAATAAGTACTTTCTTATGTTACTTAAATCCCCTAGGTAGCAATTAGTAAGTTAAAACAACTCACTGTTGACTTTTAGTCTCACGCTGTACATAAACAGCAGTCTCATGGGTCAAATTTAATGTCTGATTTAGTCAGACATCAGACATCCTCCCTATGACGACCTAACTGCTCTTTCTACTATTTTGCCCAACTTCCTCCTTTGCTCCCGTCATAATTACTACAGCCACTAGAGGTCGCCGCCCAGCAAGAAACATAAGCAGGGGTCGCAACAAGCTGCTTGCACAATTCCCAAATATAGCTGTTTTTCTGATGAGGACGGGCTGACATCAGGATGGTGGACTTAGTGTGTTGATAGCTAGCTTATAGCCCACGTCTGGCCGTTTGCAGCGACACACAGATGTTCCAATATTTAACTAAGTATGTCAGTGTGTTTCATACTGATCACAGGACTGACCACTAGAAAGTACAAACTGCATGTTTAAGGTTCCCCACACACGACAAGTTGAGCAGTGTAGTCGGCACTAGTAACAGAGTGAGGTGTAACGCAGATTTATGTGACCAGTGACCATAAACCTCACAGTCTAGACGGGTCAAAGTGCACTCGTCTTTTTTTGTCCATCATGGGTCAGACTACATCACAGAGGGATCAATATATTTTTAATTTTATTTATTTATTTTTTTTATCTAATGTTGAATATATTGTAAAAATGTAAATCTATAAAGTGATGTAGCAGCACTTTTTTTTAATTAAACTATTCAAAAGTTCAGCACATAAATAAACAGATATATGTATTAATGCAAGTTACTTTCCAGCTCTGGGAGTTAAATCCATATTAAAAATAAACCAGCAGTCCCTATTGTTGACATCATGTCTCCCTCCTCCACAGGAAGCGTCTCATCCTTCCACTTCACATGCACAAAAGATGAAAAAACAACATCAACCCCGTCAAACAAACGGCGCTTCCTCCCTGCTTTTTTCTCTTTTTTTTCTCTAACACCTCTCCTCTCCTCTTCTGGTTTCCCTTCTTTCCTCCTTCCCCTCGCCCCGACCCTCCCACCCCCGCCCTCCCTCCCTCCCCAGGCTGGTTGACACACAGAGGTGGAGGAAAGAGAGGAGAAGCGTGGACAAAGCGGGCCGAGGCCACAGAAAGGCGGACTCCTGCCGAGCCAAAGAGGCGGCTGACACGCCGTACATTCAGCCATCGTTAACTGGCGATTAATGAGGTCAGCAACAGGAAGATAAAAAAAAAAAACCCTCTCCACATGTAAAACAACTCAAAGTCAAAATCTGAAATAAATCTAATGAGCACTAGAGCTGCCGCTGCAGATCATGTCTACTACCAGGGTTCATATGGACATGAGCACATCCGCTTCCTATTTGTTTCGCGTCGTCGCCAATTGCCAACCGAATATAGATTCAAGTGACACGATTAACAGCAGATCATCACGTATGAGAAGCTGAATTTTCACCGGATTCAAGTGATTAAAACAACAGCACGATGTATTTGATCGATTTCAGGAGCTATAAACTCAGCTAAATCAACCTCGACGCGACAGCGACAAGAGCACTAAAGGCTTCAGTAAATTCTCCAGCTGTGTGGCATTTCAACATGTGAAACTAAAACCTGGTCAAACAAAGACCCCACAATGAATGAAGACTGAAAACCCCGAAACACCAGCAATCATTCTGCTTGCTGCTGCCTCTGCTGCAGACACACAGCCGAGCTGCAGGCCTCAGAACAAAAGCCGGGCTCAATTCAGGCAGCTCAAGAGGAACCACAAATACTGACAAACTGATCAGACAGTGATATCCTCTGATCGTGCATTTTTATGGTCGGATTTCGCCCACAGACAGGAAATCCTTTCCAGGAACAGCTTGATCCACGGATGCAAATAATGGCTATTTTAGTTAACGATCAAACGTGCAGTCTAAAAAAAAGGTTTGTCGTCCTTCACCAAGTCAGTCGAAAGACGTCGGGCTTACGACGACACAAAACAGAGAGGAGCAGCGAATCCTCACGCGTGACGAGCTGTAACTGGCAAACATTTGGCGTTTGGTGCGGTGAACGGCTCGAACAATGAGCGATTAGCTTTATGTCAAATCGTTTCATCTGCGTTTTCCTGTTTGATGGATGGATGTTCGCGCTCCCTCCTCCCCGGACGACTAAATGGGAGGCTGCATTTAATCCTCAAAGCCTTCGAACAGCAGTCGGGCACAACGACCAGTGAGGGTTTCAAGCAAAAATGCCAAAAATCCCCCCAAATCCCAATACCTTATCAATTAATCTACTAATTAATAAACAACTGGGAACATGGCCTAATTATTTAATCAAACTCCAGTGATAATTGCAAATGGAAAAAAAAAATAAAATAAAATAAAAAAAATCTGAATGGCAACACTTTACATCCCTCTAGTCGATATTCATAAGTAGCATATAAACATTTAATAAATGCTTTATAACACGTTATAATGTAGTTTTAAGTAGATGTGTTTAACTATCATTTCTCCCCCAAATGAAGTAACAATAATATAAAATGTATTTTCTATAATTGTTAATAAACACTGATACATATCCTTAGAAGTGTTTACAACTACATTGCGGTGAGTTATACATGATTTATGACATACTTGCATACAGATTATAAAGGCTAAATAAGGGGACATGAAGTTAGACCGGTTATTTACTTAGTTTTACTACATCTTATTTTTTTGTTCAGTCAAGTGCTCTTTATTCATTTAACGTTTGATTTGTTTTACTCTGAAATAAAACTCTTTCAGCTGATTCCTACAAACATTATCTATCAGCAGCGTCGTCTTCATCACCTCAAATTCACAAAACCTGGCAACGTGTGCAGCTTTTTTTCCCCCCCACACCATAATGCTCTCTGGAACTCCTGTCCATTCAAACCAGAGAAATAAACCAACCAGCAGCCGAGCAGATCGTCTGGGGAGAGTTTAAGCTGGGTAGACTCCAACCGGATCACTGATCGAACTGAGCATCGCACACCAAACACATCTATAATCTTAATTTCTTTAAATCAATTTCACTTTGTGCTAGTGAAAAAAAAAAAAAAAAAACCTTTTAGACCACTAGATTTAGCTCAATATGTGTCTTTTTTCAGTCAAGGCAGATAATTTATTCTTCCAGTGACCAAAACCAGAGAGCAACAATAAAAGGCCGACAGCTGTGGGTGTCCGGCTCAGCTCCGACAGCAGCGTAATCGATTTATTCACAAAACATGGCAACATGTGCCGCTTTTCTACAACTTCATGTTCCTTTCTGCTACAAAACCAGCCCGGCGATTCCAAACATACAGGGGCGTCAGCGGCCCTTTCCCGTCAGCGACACACACTCGAGGCAGCAATGATACCATCGAAATGACAAAAAAAAAGAAAAAAAAAAAGGCATATCATCACTTACTGAGGACGGCAAGCCGGGAGGGACCTTCCGCACTTTTTTTGTGTGAACCTCTGAAAGAGAAAGAAAGGCAACAAAACAATACGTGAGGGTTTTAACGGGCCACTTTTATTTCCTTTTAAACAGGAGCTTCTGGTTTGATTTGTTAGGATTTAATCGATCAGCCCGAGAGGAGAGAGCGAGGCCACTTCTCCCACCGGCATCGATACATTTACAAAGAGTGCTTTCACTGCACCAAGCGCGACACAATAAGATGCAGAAAATCAAAAGGCAGAGCACAAAAAGGACCGGGTTGATTTTTTTTTTTTTTTTTTCCTGGTCGGTTTGATAAAAGGAGAGAGGGCAGCTTTTGACACGTTTATATTATTTTTCAGGGTTTCTCTCAAGGAGAGCGAGGCAGCGCTCTATCAACTGGGAAGGTGAGACTTTGATGGAAAAATGAAAGAGCGCTCTTTTATTTATTTATTTTTTATTTTGGAAATTGGCCCAGAGTTGTTGTATGTGTGTTTGTGTCCTCCCAAGGCTAACGCAACCAAGGCTACACCATGGCCACTATTGTCCTGCTCACTAAAAGACTTCCCCTGTATTTTTTTTTTTTTCTTAAAGTCCCCTTTTCGAGGCGCACAAATGCAGACAAACAGGATGGCCGCACAGACACACGAGCACACACTCACAATGCTCGGCCTTCTGAAAAAGAACAGCCGCGCTTCCGACAGCGCAGAGCGGCTGTGATCGGCGGCTGGATCAGTCCAGGTTAAAATGTTTCAGCAAGGTCACTGAGAAAAGTTTCTGTTTGGGTACGGGGACATAAATGAAGGCAGGAGATTGAAGTTTGACTGATGTGCTTTTAGTTCAGCTTGTTCCCTTCGGTCTAAAGACGAGAATACTGAGATTGTATTTGCTGATAACTCAGTACTTTTTATTCATACCTAAAAAAGACAAATGTTTTAATTTCACAGGCTCATAATCTGAACGGCAAGGTGCAATTTAATCATCTTCACTTTTAGAATGTTAAATTTGGTTGCCAGACTGATCAGCAAATATTTAAAAAAAAAAATTTAAATTAAAAAAAATAAATAAATAAGAAAAACTGATTTGGGCTTTAAGAATGTATATACTAAAGAAAATTAAGAGAGAAAATTTGTCAGAAAACAAGAAAAAATTTGAAAAACAAAAGCAATCAATCCACGTTGTGTGTATCCTAAAATAACCACTGAACAGGGCCATTGTTGTCGGTCAGATAATGGCACTTAATGCTGGAAAATTTCCCTAAAAATTTGGATACATATTTTTTTTCCTGCTTTTCTTTTAGAAGAGAAATGTCCATCAAGTGAGCGAACGCCCAGAAAACTTTCAAAGCGTTTCAATTTCGACCCCGAACCCACTCGGGGCCCCACGTGGGGTTGCTGATGGGGGTTTCTTAAACAAATGTAAAACTAAGGAAGACAAATGTGTTTTGACTGACGTATCTTTATCATCTTTATCGTGGTCAGTTCTTTAGGCCCACCGAGGTAAACTGAATGCAGTCCATTACGACGACCCTACAATAGAGCCTTCCCTCATGGAGGCTGGCATTTCAGCTTCACTGCATATCAGAAGCTGTATTGTATGGTGCAATATAATTATAGTGTGTTCTAAAAATGTTGCATCAAAGATATTTCTCATATATTTGTTCCACCCCGTTTATATCAATGGACCATAAAGTTACACCAACACCTCTAATCCAACACATTTAACCATGAGGGAGGATTTATAACAGGACTGTTGTTTTAGATCTATTAGATTGAGCTTGGTGAGCCTAATAAAATAAGGACAGAGTGTTCGTTTTATTATTATTATTATTATTATTATTATTATTATTATTATTATTATTATTATTATTATTTATTTATTCATTATTTTTTTTATATAAATAGGCCAAACTCAAATGTACATAGTTGATGTCATTGTTGAGAGAGCAGTTGAATGGCCACCTTGTTCATCTGAATGTCACGGTGTCTGTCTGAGCCTTCATAGTGTTTGTATGATGTGAGTGTGTTAGCAGTGTCTCACCCATGGTGTCCATAGGCAGTGTTCTCCTCCGCGGGTTGGAGCTGTAGTGCTGGTAGTACTGACCAGCCGGCTTGGTTGGCGACGCCGCGCTAGGACTCCCCAATCCCAACTCGCCACCCAGTATCGACTGGTCGAGAGACAATGGGACAGACAGACAGAGTGAGAGAGAGAGAGGGGGATTGTTAATCATGTGACCTTGTGACTCAAGAACCAGGAAGGCGCACTATTCCTCACAAAGAAGAACAGGAACATGTCTGGGAAATGGCAACTGTGTTGAAATGCGGCAGTCTTAAATATGTTTGAGGCGTGTGATATACTGGGATCAGAGGTAACAAAGATAGACCAATATTATGGTGATCTAGGCTGGATCAAGTTCTAGAGACAAGTAAAACATGTCAAAATTATATAACATAACTGCAACAACTGGGCACTGTAGCTCACACCAAATGTTACTCAAACAGGAGCAGGTAGCACGACACACAGTACTGATTATCACCTGACAACCTTTAGAGTTATTACTATCACAAGGGAGAAACCAAAGGTGGCTTTAAGTATGTGGACATTCAGTACGATGATGGTTTCTTAATAATAACTGCAACTAGAATGTTGTTACAGCACCTTTGGAAATATCTAAAACACTGGCCGTAGCCTGGACATCAATGTTTGTGTTAAGGTAAATTTGAATGTTGAAAACGTCATATTATTAGAAACCAAATTAGAACAGTTAGAATAAAAGATACTATTGGACTGTTGATAACACTTGATATGTTGAGGATTGTTACTATAGCAGTAAAAATATTGTGACTAACTGGAACGAATAAAATTGTTAAAAATGTCCGGACGGTTAGCATGCTGAGCTAAAGCTGGAATGTTGAGGATAATTATTGATTTTGAATGGAAACAAAGGTTGTTGAAAGAGAAAAAATTGAATAAAAAAAAAAATAATATCCAGATTACTTGTTTGAATTTTCAACACAATGAGAGTATTAAGGAGAGTTGTTCTGAGTGCTGCTGGGTAATGTCAGAATACTGATTGAGAATGTGGAAGGTATCTGAAATATGAACAGCAGTTGCAATGTTGCGAGCAAAGAAAGCGTTGATGTTGATTGAGAATAAGTGGAACGATGCAGATAGGAATGTTATGCAAAGCTGCTCCTTGTTCAGCTAGAGTATGGCAGTATATGGAAGACAGTTCTATTGAATAAACCCAGAATATTTATCAGGATGCGGAGCACTTTCGGAATGTTGATAATGTTAGAGTCTGTCAGACTGTTGAGGAGGGAATGTAAGTATTCAATACACTGACTAATGGTGGAATATCAAGGAAAGTCAGGATATCGATTGCTGATAAGTCGATGACGGAAGAATTGGAGTGTTGAAGACAGCTTTTATATTAGCATGGGAGGCAACTGAGAGACTGCCGATACTCAAATGTCAGCACAGTTACAGCACACTGATCTGAAATATGAATGGAACAGTCTGGAATGTTGAGAATAATGCTAATTTCACATTATAATGAGAGTTACTATAACAACAGCGTCAGTCTTGTAAATAGTGTAACTGACTCTGATTCCTTTTGAAAGTCACAACATATTTGAATTGGCGCTAAATATTACAGTCATATAGAATTATTTAGCAACAGTACACTGACATGCCCGTGCTGCAACCATACAACTGTATTTTGTGTAGTTTGTTAAATAGTGAAGGAATGTGATTATCCTTCCTAAAATGAATGAAATGTTTAAAATGCAAAATGCAAACTGATTTTAGATAACATAAAACTGTAATGACACTCTTTTCCTAACCTTTACCAAAGTGCTTCTGTTGTCTAATCCTCACCAGACTGGATGTGAAGCTGGATTCTGGCGTGACATTCCTGGACTTTGTTCACCCACCATCCCACCCCGAACACTTCCATGCAGCTCCGTAACTCTTCCTAAATGTTCTGTTTCCATCAGTAAAAGAACTGCGGTGCAGACACGAAGCTTAGTTGTGCTCAAATAATCTAAAATGTGTGTCCATGTACCTGAATCATGTAGATTATATTCTATGACAATCTGGCACACTGCGATGGTGCTATGTTGCAGAAGTTGGACTCTTCCCCACTATCATTAACAGTTGTATATTGTGGAAGAACGCTGATGGTCGACAATCATTGTAAAGTTGCACAAATTCATATTTTTTGTTCAGGCATGTGTGTCTCTTAGTTTAATGGTTTTTTTTGTTGTTGTTTTTTTTATGTATTACTGGTCTAAAAAAGAAAACATATGGAAGTCCAGGTCTGCCAATATTTACATAAACTAATTAATCAAACTTTAGAATTAGATTTTCTGCGTGAGCATTGTGTATGACAACATTAAAACAGAAATGTTGAATTTACAATTTGTGGTTTGAAAATCCACTCCAGCTTCTACAATTAAAATAAAAAATTAATTTACAATATTTTTTTTTTGTTTTTTTTGTGGAAAGATAAATGAAAGAGAATGAAACTGAATGTGTGTGACAGACAGACAGACAGACAGACAGACAGACACAGAGACAGACAGATAGCCTACCTCAGGCACCTCAAACCAAGCTGCTGCTGATAAATTAAACCATGATTGTGATGGTATTTACCTCCATGAGAGCGACCTCATGCTGCTCGGCGTGGAGACGCTCATCTCACCGCTCCACAGCTCTCAGACTCTAACTTCTCCTCTCCGCCGTTTTTTCCCCTCTCCTCTAACTGTGACTCTGTTTACGGCTCAAACTTAGCAAACCGCTCACACATTGTCCCGCTAATTAAGTTCAATGATTCGGCAGCAACAAGTGGCGTCTGGGCCGACTCGGAGAGAGGGGGACGCGAGAAGAAAAGAGGGGGAGAAGGATGGAGGTTGGGGTCATTTTTTTTTTTTTTTTTTTTTAAAGTGGCACAAAAAGTTAGTGTGGAGGGAAGAGGTGAGAAAGAACCTGCCAACACCCCCACCCTCCTCCCCCTCCTCTAAATAGACTCCACCACTACTCCGTTAAAGGGTAGATTTTTTTTTTTTTCTCCCCCCCAAGCTTTCTCGTTAAGTAATTAGTGTGCAGTGTATTTAAAGCAGAGGGTGGAGAAGTGTGTTTGGAGGGGGGGTGGTGGATGTTTTTGAGGCTAATCTGAATTCTGATCAGCGCGTTCGTCCTCTCTGTGGCTGAAAACAAGAGTTAGCTTGGCACTGCCGGGCCAAGGAAGGCCTTTCTCATGCTAAACAGGGCCTAAGTAGGCCAATTACAGGGCCAGCCTCGGTCTCAGAGCCATTCTCCGGCTTAAAACAAAAGGGCCCTTGTCTTAAATAAAGTCAGTCACACACACACAGAGGGAGAGGGAGTCAGACACAAAGGCACACACACACAATCGCACACCAATTCAGTCATCCCGTTCCTCTGTCCGTGTGTGTGTGTCGTCAAGGGTAAAAGGGGGTTCCCACTAAAACAAAAAGGGTCTCATTGATTGTGGCGCTTTTTCTTTCTTTTCTGTCCTTTTCTTTGTTTTTTTTTTTCTTTCTTTCTTTCTTTTTTCGCACTCGAGCATCAAGCCAGGCCAGGCCGGTCGCCCCGGCAACTAGAGGGGAGACAAAATACCCGTGTGTCTCTCTGTCCCGTCTCTTTACCTGTTTGTCTCACTCTCTGTCAATTTCAATTCACTATGCACTTTCCCCTGCACACAGTTTGGTCAGTCTGGAAGTCAAGGGTTAAAGTGGGACTGAAGTCAGCGTGAGGTGTTAGAGGGGTATTCCGGCACTTTAGCGTTCGCGTTCTGTAAAGTTGGCTGGCTCACGTCAGACAGATTAGTAAAAAGAACAGCTGAAACGAGAAAGAGGCCGGGATGTCCTGACATTTAGTCCCGAGGATGGGTCAAGCTCCAGAGCCACTAGATACATTTCCCATAATGCAGTGCCTGACTGATTAGATGTAGGCTGTGCAAATTCTGCCATTGTCAGACTATCCCTGTTGCCACTCTCCTCCCCTTCTACTGCCTGTTAGTGTCTTCAAATCCCCATCTCTACAGGAAACCACTACAAACTCCAAGCCAGGGACAAACGCACAAAAAATGGCAAGTGACCGTTTACGAAAATGAATGTACTGCACCGCACCTTGTGCATAAAACTCCTTTCACATTATTCGCTTCAACTTTCTCATAAACACAAGAAATTGGACGGACCAACTGCTGAAAATAGACCAAAACGCGTACAAGGTTCTTTTCTAAGGGACCTGGTCTAAGAGGTACATGAGGACAAGTTAAATACCAAGTTAATTAGTCCCTGTTCAAACTGCAGCAGCACAATGTGCCACTAAATAAGAAGCAGCCGTGGTCAAAAAGAGCAGTAATACATGCCATCTGTCTGCAAGCTCACAGCTAATGACACCGCTAAGAAGCTGATGTTCAGCAGGTCTAATGTTCGCTACATTCAACATCTTGACTCAGCGCGTTAGAATGCCAGGCAGCACTTTGCATCGGCTGGATCTTCATGATTTCCAGAATGAGGGAATGGTAATCGGATTACACTGGGCAGACCGAGCATCTCGCAGCATCGTTTGGATATCACTCCCAGCGGGAAATTTGTCCGACCTATCAGCTCGACACGCAGGCCCGTGCAATATGTTGTCGAAGATTTGGGAGGCGCACGCGTGAGCTACAGCTACCCATAACTCCCTGCTCTGCGGAGATCGACAGAGAGATTCATATGTATCTTCTAACAAATATGTATAATTGCAGCTGTACGCTGTTGTGATAATTATCAGGTTCTCTGCTCCTCGCTCTGTCTGTTGCCACTGTTTCACTCGCTACATTATCTTGTTTTCTCTCTGTCTCTATCTTTCTGTGTGTGTGTTTGTGTGCAAGACACACACACACACACACACACACACACACACACACACACACACACACACACACACACACACACGACTAGAGGTCTGTTTCTCACAGAGCTGACTGGGCTTCGGTACCCAGCTGCTCACGGAGACGATATTAACTAAGATAGATTACCAGAGAGAGGGAGAGAGACACAGGGAGCGAGAGAGAGAGAGAAGGAGAGAGAGGGGGAGAGAGAGAGACTGGTAAAATAAGCAGAAAGAAGAGCAAGTCTGAGGAAGAAAGAGATAGAGAACAGCAAAAGCCAAAATTGGAAGTCTGAGTAGAAAAATATACAGAGGCAAAACGATAGACAGACTGGAAAAGATGTGACGACCAGCAGGACGGATGGCTGACTGACTGTGGTGTGTGTCCCCTTCAAAACAGGGTTGTGTGATGATGAAACAAACGAGATACATTGTGTTCATTAGTGAACTTTGAGTGCTTAGGTGTGTCCTCAAACTTTAAACAGAGCCAGGCTAGCTATCCTTTCCCTGACCCCCGCTTTCAAGGCTTCACACTAAGCTATGCTAACCACCTCCTGACTCCAGCTTCGTACCTCAACAGACACAAAAGCGACATCTTCTCGTCTCGTTATCAGAGAGAGAGCTACATAAACCTTTGCCAAAATGTTGCACTATTCCTTTATAAAAAAAAAAGATAAAAAGACATATCTCATAAGAATAAGGCCCCCCCAATTTGTTCCTCTTACACTCAAGCCTCTGTCCTCATGTGACTGAGAATGCAAACGCTCAGATGTCATCAATTTATTTCATCCCAACTATGAGAGACAGAGCGGGAGAGAGAGAGAGAGACGCAGGAAGAAGTCATTAATTACCAGGAAGTGCTGGCGAGGCAGCGGCGCACCTGTATGCCAGCTTCGCTCCAGCTGACACACACACACATACATACGTACACACACATTCTCACACCCGCACGCACTCGCACATACACACACACACACGCACACACACACACACACACACACTCCTGAGGGAGTGAGGCCCTGAGGCAGCTAGCACAGACACAGTAAAACCAGCAGGGACAGCGAATAAAACCGGACTCATGGAGCCAGAACAGTGTAAGCACATATCACACATCAGACTTTATGCACATACGATTAATCATTTACTCCATTAAATAACTAAAACTGTGATAGAAGAAGTTTAAAAAAATGCCTGCCATAAGTTCTTAAGATGAAAGGAGACTTTACAAGGATGTAAAACACTTTAAAGGCAGAAAACAGAGACTGTATGACACTGTTTCCTGATAAATGGTTTCATTATGAAGGTTTGTGTAGATTAATTGTGCGCTGATCAGCTAATTAATCAATTGTGCTATACATATTCATTGTGTCTGACATTATACTGTTTATATCACTTTGCTGCAGCTCAGAAGTGATTCACTGATGGTGCCATCAACAGGGTCATATCAGTGGTCCCAGAGACAAGAAGGAAACTTGAATGAGGCCCTCTGCACAAGAGCTGCCTGTTCAAATGCCTTAATGTGCGCATACATGTGGTCATTTGAACCATCTGTTGATATTGATTGTGTCGATTTTGCCATGCTATAATAAGATTGGCTGCTTTGTTCAAACATTGTTTTCATGATCGCATTAATGTATTATTTGTACGTTTTGTTGGCCGTGTGGACTCCTGAAAGATCAGGAACTGCAGTGGTAGAAGCTACTGGGGATGCAATCAAACAAACCAACAAAGTATTCATGTCAGATGCATTATGAGACCCCGTGAGGAGGATTTTGACGTAGAAAGTGTGACTTTGACCAGCGGTTCATTTCCCGCTTTCTACCAACAGTCAGTGGTATTTTTTTTCTTTCCCTCACCTTCCCTCACCTCAAGTATTTTCATGTCGAAAACCTTTACTGCAGAGGAGGCAGAACAATTTCCTCCAAGATCAAGAAAGAATGCTCGCATGGGTCTTTTTGGTGGAAATTAAAACCTCAGCAATTTGTTGCGTTGTAGTTTGGAGTGTGCTCTGTTTTACATGTACCCACACCTGACGCGGTATGCCGACACACGCTCCAGTACACTGCAGCTAGATGACATTAAAAAGGTGTGGGTCAACAGAAAACAACATGTCCGAGGGGCACTGAGGATCTCTTTAAATAATGAAAACCTTAAAACCTTGTCACTTCACAGAGTAAACAAAGAGCCCCAGCATGGCCCAGTGTCCTCAGTTTCCCAGTGAGCGATCCGGCCGTGCCCATTAATGTCGAACAAGTGCAGAAGGACAACTTGAAATAAAGCAAATGGCTCAATAAAATAAATGTGCCTTTGATTGACAGCTGAATTTTAATCACCAAAAAAAAAAAAAAAGAAAAAAAAAAGAAAAGAAAACTAGAAAAAGATCCTAAAACACAACGTTATCAGTGCGCTTCTTCACTGACTGGAAACTTTTTTCTATCGTCTTGTTCCATGCCATCTGCTGGATATGACAGGATGAAGGTGCCATTAAAAAGGGATATTAACTGGAGTAAAAATGCAGAAATGTTTTCTTTTTTTTTCTTTATGTTATTGGTTTACTGTCTCACAGTGACAGCTGACGGGGAGTGTTAGTGTGTCGGCTCTGCGTCTCCGTTCAAAGACATTTACAAATGTCTCACACAGTCTGACAAATCCCTGCACAGTGTGGAGCGCTTACATCAATAACTTAAATACTACAAAAACTCATTAAAAATGCCAAACAAACTGAGGACTTTTACTACGAACCTGGAGGTAAGGAAGATGTATCACTGGTACAATTAAGGGTTTGGCGCCTTTGAGCAAGGCACTGCTGCTGCTGAGGTGACGGGTTGAATTCCGTCAGAAGTAACAAAGACAATTAGCATAACGTCGTCAACAAAGACAGCGGTTAATGGCGAGCCAATTAAATCCAAGACACAGACTGAGCTGATTACCCGACACTGCCAAAGTTAAAGGCTGATACAGCCAATCGAGTCGCAGAATCGTCGTTACAACACAAGTGCACAAAAGCAAACAGCCAATCAAATCGGCACATTGGAATCTCTAGAACACCAGCTGCTGTGTGTGTGTGTTTGTGTGCGTTAGTGTGTGTGCGCGTGTGTGTGTGTAATGTCAGTGCAAGAAAAACCTGCAGACACACACACACACACACACACACACACACACATATCTGCACTCAAAACAGCGACAGGATCGACTCACCAATGACAACTTCCTCCATCTTCTTACTGCTCCTTACACCAACACACACACACAAACACACCCAGTAACACACCCTTCACTCAAACACACCAATCTCTCTCACACACACACACACACACACACACACACACACACACACACACACACACACACACAAGGCAGTTCAAAGCATTTCTCCTTAATTAGTGTTCAACGCTTGGCTTGACAAATAAATAGCGATCATTTAAGAACACTAAGAGAGGAATCAGACAGCACATTACACCTCACAATATCTGGCAGCTTCCTGCACGCAATTAGAACGAGGAGAGGGAGGGAGGGGAGACGGGAGTTTAGAGGGAGGAAACAGAGAAGAGGTAGGACAGATGAAAGCAAAACTGAGAGACCGGTAAGTGGAGAATGAAAAGAGGTTAAGAAGGGGAGGAAAGAACACGGGAGAAGAGAATAAGAGAGGAGGGGAGAGGAGGAGGAGAACAGGGAGGGAGGAAGAAGAGGAAATAGGTAAGGGAAGAGACAGTTGGTGGTAAAAGGAGTAAAAGCTGGAAGTAAAACAACAGAACAGAAGTATAGAGGTAAGGAAAGTAGAGAAGGGAACAAAAGAATGAGGGGTAGAGGTCGGGAGAGAAAGAGGGAGGGGAAGGTAGAAGGAAAAGCTCAATCAAGAAGGGGGGAAAAGGGAATGTTTAAAGATGGACACAAATAAAACATAAGAGACAAGGAAGTTAGGAATAAAGTAGGGTATGATGGGAAAAGTGAAGGAAAAGGGGGAGAATGAAGGAGAGTGGTAAACATGCATGAGGGGAAAAGACGGGTGAGAGGTGGGGGTGGACATAAGGAAGGAGACAGAAGGAAGGGCATAAAAGAAGGAAAGGTAGGAGGGACAGAAAGAGTCAAGTGAGAGGGGAAAGAAAGAAGCAGGGAGGGTGAGAATAAGAGGAAGAAGGAATGAGAAGGGAACAGGGGGAGAGGTTGTTGTAGAGATATTGGAGGGAAAGGAAAGAACAGAAGGAGGCAAGAACTGATGGAGGGAGGGAGGGAAAAGAGAGGGGGGGGGAGATCACCAAGGAAAAACAAGGAGGAGACAGGAAGTGGATGAATGATAGATGGAGAGATAGATTTATAAACTCAGAGATGAAAAGGGAGATGAAAAGAATGAAAAATAGGCCTCCCTGCAGTGCCATCTTGAACTGATAACTCCCATCATGCCTCGGTCCCAGCTGCCTTTACTTTGCAGTTGTGGATACATTTGAGTCATTGTAGCCGGGAACAAACACAGACAGGAGGAGACGTAGGAAATAAAACTCGCACGGTGGACGTCCGCATTCCGGAGCAGCGATTCCAGCCCGAAGTGTTACCGCGTCGGCTCTCTCTCTCGCCCGCCCTCACGGTGACACTTTCAGCTGCAGCGGACGCCAGAACTGCTTCGGCGCAATTTTAAGCTCGCCGAGATCTGCGTCGAATTGTACTCACGCACAGATACCAGCTACCTCAACACGCCTGATTTTGCTCTGCAGGATCCGTGCATTATTCGCTGAGACTTCAAGTTGACAGAAAGAGAAAAAAAGGGAAAAAAAAGCATGTTTGAAAATGTGTTTTCATTTCAGTCAAATGTGTTCTTTGCTGAATCGATGTGTACAGAGAACCAGATATAGACAAACGTATCGGAGCATTCCCAGTCGTTTTCAATTTTGCCATTTTCGAGCAGGAAAAGCTCAAGTGTTCTAATAAAGTCCACGGTGGCTCTGTTCTACTCAAGTGTCCCAGTAAGCCACGGCAGCATGACGGCATGAAAAATACCAGGAGCCCAGAAACCGAAGCAGCTGAACGGAATTCGATAAATGTGTCTGACTTGTGTCGACATCAGCTTTCGTGTGCATGAAACTCCCGGGAGTATTTTGGTGCTGCGGCTCTTTTTAAGGCCATACTTTCATTTTCCCTGAAATGTCCAAGGCCTAGGCTGCACGTCTTCCTCATTCAGTGGAAGTTCAAGGCCTTGTGGGAGCCAGGAAGTTGTTGCTTCATCTGTCACAGATAAGAAATCAAGAGGAGCCCCGCAGAACCGAGCTCTGATGAAGGAAACACACATGAAAAATATCAGCCTGCTCTCCCACATCTCGTGGATCCAGGCTGGTTTACTTCTATGTACCCACGCGCGCCTGTGTGTGTGTGTGTGTGTGAGCGTGTGGATGCATCTCTTGTTAGTGCATCAGTGCGAGTGTTGTGTGCGTATATCGGTGCACGAGCGTATGTGTGTCAGCTCTGCAGTGTAGGTGTGACAGCTCTGTTCTGTTCTGTGTCTGTTACCAGCTGTTGTACTTCACTCTCAGTTTCTGTGTGTGTGTGTGTGAGCGTATGTGTGTGTGACAGCATACTGTTTGATGTTAGACACATCAGAGAGGGGAGAGGGTTAACGTCACCGACAGACATGGCTTTCCACAGCGATGCCTGACGAGAAACAAACACAGAGTCGACCGGCGCACGAGTCGATCAAATCACTTGACCCTTTTTCACAACCAAGTAACTCTCCCCAAAAACAAAAAGCCCACCGGGTGTCCTCTCTACGCTCTGTTTTTCACTGTAAGACACACACATACACACATCATTTTTCAGATGCTTAGCTCAAATGGGTGACTTTATGGAAATACTCCATTATAAAGTTCTGCCCTCACAACTTCAATAAAGGTCAGAATATGAAAAAAATGAACAGAAAATGAAAAAGAAAAAAAAGTCTAAAATGCATCAAGTCTACAAGTGAATGGAAAGCCCACTGGGAGAGAGATGTCTCTACCCAGAGCGGAGCACAATTCAACAGTGACTTATCATCGTTGGCATTACTGCCCGACAAAGTAAAAAAAAAAAAAAAAAAAAGATTGTTGTTTGATAAGGTCACACTGTGTTTTGTGTCCAAGTCATATGAAAACAGACGTGTGTTTCCACACACTGTTCCGTGTATTGTACAGTTTAGTTGTCCCGGTGGTGCAGCAGTGAGGAAGATGAGCTCCATCAGCTCTCACAGACAGAATTATTGGATTATGGGGTTCAGATGAGAACATCAGCTTGCAGCCGTGTCCTCCCATGACACTCATATACTGGTATGTATACACTGACGGTGAAATTTGACCTAACTCGTCATTCTTTGACAGCATCATTCTGAGTGGACTTCACCACAGTTACACCACAAAGTACCAAAACCAGAACTGTTTTTGATTTAACTGATTTGATTTGATTAGCTTTGAAAAATTACACAAAGCAACTTATTTCTGTGAATTGGAATCAAATAAATGGAATAATATGACTAAAGGAATCCTGTAGCAGCATCACGTCATCGTCATGACAGGTGGTCCTGACACTCACTATGTTCATATAATGGATGCCATACACACACACACACACACACAAAGTGTCAGCTGTCAGAGCTGATGTATCAACACACACGCAGTGTAAGTGAGCCCAGCAGTGTGTTTGTGATCGATAGTGAAATAAAATAAAGTGTCGATCTGTGAGGCCGGCAAATGAGACTAAACGATGGCTGAGAGTCTCCTGAGAGCGACGAGCAGCTGGATCAGAGACTGTGTGTGCGTGTGTGTGTGTGTGTGTGTGTGTTCAGAGCTGGAGAGCAGCTGTGAGTGGAACATCTCACCACACACAGAGATGCACAGGATGGATGGACTGATGGATGGGAGGGGAGAGGAGTTATTTATGACTGATAGATACACACAAACACCTCTGCTCTTTGTTGCTTTAATTTGTGGTCTGTTGGAATGGCGGCCTGTGAGGCTGATTTATGGCTGTTTACAGTAGATGAACAGGCGCAACCACGGCTGATACCACAGCTATTTTTTCTTGCATGTGAAAACATTTTTTTGGTGTTGTTTTCTGAAAATAATACAAATACATCAAACTGTCTGCTGATTGCTTTTTTCCCCCAATGAGTATAGAGTGAGTGCTTTTATGCCCCCAGTAACTCTTACCTCCACCAGTGAGGATCTGTTGTCACCCCTGTCCGTTTGTTGGTTGGCTGGCCGGTTGGTCTGTCAGCAGGATTACACAAAAACTACTGAGTGGATTTCCACAGGACTCGGATGGAGGAGCGGATGCTTTTGAACACTTGTGGTTCATTATCTAAAGGAACAATGCAGGGATCTTGATGGAAAGAATCAGGCGTGTTTAGGCTGCTGGCATCTATGGGTGAGCACAGTTTAGATGCAGGTTTTGATAAAAATCTGTTAATCTTCCACAGCGCAACGGAGATTATGATTCCTCGTCAGATCTGA
The DNA here is from genome assembly GCF_904848185.1 of Acanthopagrus latus. Taxonomy (NCBI): domain Eukaryota; kingdom Metazoa; phylum Chordata; class Actinopteri; order Spariformes; family Sparidae; genus Acanthopagrus; species Acanthopagrus latus. The sequence continues at coordinate 4,397,748 of NC_051050.1, read as the reverse complement.
CATAACGGTTAAGCAGGGCAGACTGACACTGAGGTAGAGTGCACACCTCCGCCAACGCCCAGCAGCCCCCTTTAATTCAATCAAGCTAAATCCGATATTGGGCTTGACTACCCCGTGTCATTCTAGTTTAATGTGTCTCTGTGGTGTTGACTCATGCACCGTGTGAAAAAACTTTTGACTCTACAATCAGTGAAAGGTCTCGTGTACAGCACAGCAGGTTGGTGACCTGATGGTGGATGTCATGTCCTGGTCCCTCTCACACTGTAGCTGTGCTGAGGTTCAATTTGTCACTGAAGTGTCTGACTGGGGCAGCGTATTATAGGAGGCGACGTGGATAATAATCTATGATCTGACGTAAATCAAAAACAAAGACATGGAGCAGTAAACTGACTCGCTTCCCGATGATTTTATCTCCTCGTTTTGTTTATCGCCACTTAGCGGCCGCAGGTTCAGTCTTATGACTCGATGCACGGTGCCGAGCAGACTACTTCCTGTCTACTAAATGATACAAGCGAACCGCACCACTGTGCATCTGCTCACGGACCGGAGGCTGGCTCACCAAGCGATTTAGGCTTGCTGATGGTACTGCTCAGCAGAGGAGGATGCCATTAATGTCTAAATTCCGCAGTGTCATCTGCGAGTAGATTCACGGGAGCACAACACCAGGAGCATGCATCGCATCTTCAAGCGAAGTTTTAGTGTTTGTGTCAGAGGCCTGTCATTCAGCACTACATACAGGTGTGCATCACTAACAACTGGGGAAACACTTTATTCCATTAATAATGTATATACTTTGACATGAAGTTGGACCCAAATATCTGGCCAATCAGAGCAAACTATGGTTGGAGCAGCTTTACTAATATTCCTCTCCACGCTGACGGTCTCTGACTCGCCCTTGTTTTTGTCTTCCTGAAGACTTCTGAGCAGCTGTTGGGGGCTCGTATTTCCTGTTGCTACGCCATTGGTCAGGAAACAGCCAATGGGGACGGGCTCAGAAGACAGAGAGAATGAAGTGATGATGAACACACACACACACACACACACACCCTTGGAAACCAGATTCCACTGTAATTCCCACGCACAGGAACTGTTGGCCTTCCAGAGGGGATGAGGACTGCATTCACACACACACACACACACACACACACACACACACACACACACACACACACACGCGAGGTAATGCTTGGCGTCTATACTGATACATTCCAGAAAGACAGAGATAGACTGAGAGAGGGAGATAAACTCATTTTTAAAAAATCCACGATTTACTTTACAAACTTGTTAATCGCTTGCTTCAGACTGATGAGTGCTACCTGTTCATGAGGAAGTGTGAGTCAGTGAGATGTGATTCAACTTGACATGACAGCAGACACTCAGCAGTGTCAGTAGTTGTGTTGGACACAACACAAATGCACATATACACACTGAGACAATCACAGCAGAAAAGAGGGAGCGATTTAACACAACGTTTGATTTAAAGACTAATGTGAGATGTGGTCATGTGACACTCACTGACATGTTAGATAAGAGGTCTACAGTAGTAGAAATTACTCTGTCCGGTGTAGCAGATGATACCTGAGCTGCAGATAGACACAGAGGCAGCAGTCAGAGAATTTTCCCATTAAAATGTTGAAGTTGCTGTGATGAAATATGCTAATAAAATCTTAAAATCTAAAAGCACACTCAGTAAATTGGCAGTCATGATGATGATGATGATAATTAAGGTTTTTTGATTCTCCAGTTAAACAAAACAGACTGTCTGTTCGTGAGTCATATGTCAGGCCCGGACCACTCGTGGATAGCGTTTGTACCTATGACTACGAGCAAAATTGGCAAATCCTAAAATTGTCTCAAATCACCCAAACATGCCACTTAAGAACAAATCGATTCATACAAGTGATTCATGCTGAGGCCCACTTGTCTCGTCTACGAAAAACAAAAATAGGCACCGGGAGCCGTGTCTTTGTGCAGACTTATTTTGTCTGACTCTGTCTGCCGGAGCCTTAATGACTGTGGATTTTGTCTCCACTTCTTACTGCAGCATCACATTAGCAGCCACTTTAGAGCGGTATGTCAAACAACAAACCGGTGCAACAACATGCAGAAATGGCTTCATGCAACAGCGTTATCCTCCCTGCCACTTCATGAAGAAACAACCATACACGTATCAAAAACACAGTCTACCTCTGTCTGAAAGAAAAGGAGCAGATGAGAAATGAAGAAAAGGCGGAGACAGAGAGGTAGAGAGACTACACGGCTGAGCTGTGTTCAGTAATGGGCTCACTCTCTCTGCAGAGGCGTGGAGGTCAGAGGTCAAGGTGTTTGGAGAGCCCTCCGAGTGTTTAAAGGACCAGTTCAGCTCATTGATGAAGAAAGAACAGGAGGCTGAGAATGACACACCTGCTACTGTTTCAGCAGGTGATGGAAACTCTACACAGCTCGCGCTGCCAGTCATTCTTTAGTCTTGACGCTCTTGCTGAATGGAGAGCTTCAACTAGCAGCACTCTACTGATCTGATAAATACTGCACACTCAATAAACATACACGTAGGTAATATTTCTAAATTTCAATATTTCATGTGGTTATGGAACACTTTACATATCTGCATACATGTGCCTTAATACAAAAGTGTGTGTACATGTGTGTGTGTGTGTGTGCAAGTGTGCGTTAGTGTGTGTGCGTGTGTGGGCACCTTCTTTAATAGGTAAATGCAGCTTCTAAGCTTCTCGCTTAGCTTCAAAACCGAGCCTTCAGCACTTTTTACTGTCTGATGTGTGAATGCATGTGAGAGTGTGTGTGTGTGCGTGTGTGTGTGTGTGTGAAGGGTTAAAGGCTTTTTTTTCATGTTGCATTCCACCAGAACCTCACATCCACTCTGCTGCTGCCTCAGCTGTAGCTGCCGGCCCACGACCAACCTACTGATCTGTGAGGTGATAACTGGATGACAGGCGTGCTTTGGTGTGGCTGTGTGTGTGTGTGTGTGTGTGTGTGTGTGTGTGTGTGTGTGTGTGTGTGTGTGTGTGTGTGTGCGTGCGGTGGCTTTGGCTTGAATGAACGACAGAGCAAGAGAGAGAGAAGAGGAAAATTGAGAGAGGAAGGAAAACAGATGACAAACGTCAAGATAAGAAGATATGAAGAGTGAGAGAGAGGAAGAGGGACAATAAAAGATAGCGGTAATGTGTGTGAGAGAGAGAGATAGTGTGTGAGTGTGTGTGAGAGAGAGGGGGGGAGTGATAGGGGAAGATCATCCTCTCCCATCCCTTCATCCAGATGATGTGGGTTTTTCTGCTTATGTAGACAGAATGTCCCTTTAGATAACTTTAGATGGCAACCACAGAGAAACCACACAGTATGAGTGTGTGTGTGGGTGTGTGTGTGTGTGGCTGTATATTATACTACCCATGAGGGTGTTTCTGCTGCGGTTATGGGAGTTAAGGTGATACTCTCAGCAGCAGTGCAGCCACAGAAATCCCCATAAAACGAGGACAGAGCAAACAACATACTGATGATTACCACTAGCGGAGCGAAAAACAGTCATGTTGTGTCCCGAGGGTGGCGCTAAAGGAAAAGGTCACGGAGTCGTCCGTGTGTATTGGGTTCATCCTCTTTGGAATTAAATCAGAACATTATAAACACATCTGCTGGATATTCTATGATTGTTGACTGAAATTATTAATATAATATTCCATCTCTATGGTGAAGATTTGCTTAAAGACATTCATATCTGTCTGTTGAATAAATATGGTTAAAGCAGGGAGAAACAGCAAGTCGCCAGAATAAAATGTTGGCATTTTACGTTTCTGCAAACCTTGAATTTGTTAAATGTGTGCATCTTATATGTGTCACATCAACATTTCTACAATATGTGTAATATTGACTTTCAGAAGGGAATGCTGGTGGAGTTATTGCTCGGCCCGATGGCTGCCAAGTAGTATGGCATTGTCCAGCCATGTTTATGGCAACAGGGCCAGGAAAAGCTAATACACAATCTTTTCCTGACCCCAACAAAGTGTTTTTTGTGCCTAAATCCTAACCAGACAAGAAACACAGCAAGGTCACAACATAGAATTAGAAAGTTAGCCTATGTTAACGTAATGTTTCCACATATCAAATGGAAAGTTTCAACACATCCATGGATTGACCGATACTTATTATGGCAATTGGAGTTTGAAAAGATGGTGATCATGTTTAAAAACAAGCTGAAGTATTACTTTGAGACTAGTAGGAGTGTGAACACCTCAGTCCATTGTCAGTTATGTCCAGTGTATGTGGCACTTTGTACACTTTAACATTTACCTCGCCATCCTCTTTGTGTTTTGTGGTGGGATGACAATGTGGCGCTGATTCTTGCTGTTCTTCCAATGAAAACAGTCACGGCATCAGAAAAGAGCCAACTACTGTATTTCCCTGACAGGTGTAAAAATGCTCATGACACGTGATAACCAAGCTTTACAATAACTGTCATGTCAATTACAGCGTGAAGCTCAGTGCAGTGTCACTCACTGCACAAGATCCGAAACTCTTAAAGAAGCATCGGGGAAAAAGGGAGCTGCTGAACTCCATCTGTTGATGAAGATCGTGTGATATGATCAAAAAGTCCAGATGAGCAACTCAATGGACCTGAAGGAGATACTGACATTGAATCTTTTAAACCTAACTTTTAAGCCAAAATGGATGAGACATCCTCATGTGCTATGAAAGACTGAAACTGCTGTTTCAGGCACAAGACATAAAATGTAAACTTGCTACAAAATATACATGGTATTGATGATAGAGTAATCATTTCCAGTAATCTAATGCACACAGCGACTACATCAAAACACAGATGTATACATGTGTGGATGTAGCTTCACATCAAAACGCAAAATTTTTCAAATACAAAGAAAAATCATAATATGAAGACGTTTCATGCGCGATGTCACATGTAATTGAACAGACTCAGTCCCTTTCCATCCCCGGTGTTTCAAGTGTATTCATGCTGCCCTCAGCCAGCAGACGATGGTTTTTGGAGAGTGTTTGGATGTTTTTAGGGGAGCACAGCTAGCTGTTGGGGGGTTGGGCTCGTACCTTGGCAGCAGGCCACGTTTCCCAGCCCCCACCACCCATTTACAGCGAGGAGAGACTCACCAGCCAGACTCAGTCAGCTTTCCAGTTTACACAGGATGCAAGCAGCCAGTTCCAAATGAAAATCTGCATCACTACTACTGAAGCAAAAAAAAAAAAAAAAAATCACTGAGGTATATTGCTCTGCTGGACAGAAGCATCCTCGGACCATTAGACGCTACGGGACTATACAACTGTCCATTTTAAAGACTGAAGACAGACACAAAGATGCGTGAACACAACTTACATGAGCAGATTTGAAAAATGCACCTGTGATGGAACAATTTAATCAATCAAATATACTCCTTAAAACTCAATCTCCCAGAGGCATTTACACCATTCACAATGGAAACCTATGATTCAGATATGATGATATAGGTTGCATGGGGACAGTAAACTGTCTACTGAAAAATCTCAGACAAAATAAAATAGAATACTTTGTTAGTTTTTTTTAAAACCAGTATTTAGCTTAGACCATATGTACGGAAGAGGATTAGGGCCACTGGAAAAAAAAAAATTAATAAAAAAGATTTTTTGGGGGGGTGTAATAATTCTGACTTTTTTTTTCAGTGGCCCTAATCCTCTTCCATACATATGACTGATAAAATTGTACATTTGATCAAGTAAAATGCAGTGATGAACTTGCATTTAAACCTCAGGAAACAATTGACATTTGAACCCTAAACTTGCATGTTACAGAAATCCAGAGGACAATTAAGACTTTCCCAATCTTGGCACCCCTCAAGTAATGTCAGAAAATGATTTTCTGGGGCAATGACCAGTGGTTGGGGCTTCCTGAGATGGACAACTTCCAAACCCATTTTTTTACACCAAACCACTTCTTCTACCAAACTGTGGAAACAAGAAAATTGAAATTTGCTAACTGAGCATTCTCAATAAGTGCGTCAAAACTCCCTAATCAGACTTTATAATGAATGAGACACCGATCATGCAGTCTCAGAGAAGTAGGTTTGAATCTGACCTTTAACTTTTGCTTCCTGAGATAGAGAAGTTTAATTCACAACAGCAGGGCTTCTTACTAATTCAGCCACATTTCAGTGCATGTCATCAGTTACAGCTAGTTGAGGCTATCAGCATGGCTCTTAGGTTGGCATGTTGTTCATTTCACCACTTTGATACCCTGTCAGTTATTGAATGGATTGTCTTGAAATGCACAGACAATTTCCAGTTGATGAACCATGATAGCTTTGGTGACATTTCTTGTAGTAGCACCTAAAAAATTCAGTTTTATCCAAATGTCTGGTTTGCTGCCAAATACCTGGCAACCTTATTGCACTTCCTGCAACACCTTGCTTGGTTCCATAACTTTAGAAAAGGTGCATGCATCTTAGATCTTATAAGTGACTCTAGTAGGTGTTGAGCCACTCAATGCTTTGTAGGTGGGAGCAAGAATGGATAAGATTAGATTTGTAAATTGGCTTACAAATATCGCAACTCTCAATTTCTTCTGCAGACATGACAAGTGTTTGAATGATGTCAACAAAAAGGACTGTTTCAGGAAAACTAGCCGTCCCTGCTCCCAAACAGCAATCAGCACAGTTTCAGACTGAATAATGAAGTGAAAATGACATGGCTGTTCAGTCTTAATATTCAGCCAAATGTTTAGGAACTCAGCTGGAGGAAATGTGCAGATTTGTGGTTTTGATTGAGCACGATAACAACATTATGATGCGTATATTCATAACTTAAACACTCTACAACAAAAACTGGAGCCAGGACGTGGAACCAAAACCTAAATTGCCCCAGCACATCAATGGTACAAGTCTATTTGGTTTGGTCAGGGAGTTGTGGAATAAACTGGAGGTCACTGGATATCTTCCTGCTGTTAGCTTTTGAGCTCATCCTCCCTTCTAAGTGTCTTTTTTTTTTCTTTCACTAACAGCCGAGGATGAAGCCAGAGGATTTTGGACTTCAGCCCAGCATGTAAATTTATCTGCCATTTCCAAACAATTTCCATCAGGAGCCATTCAGACTGTGTAACAGGATAATTTGACAGCAGCCCAGTAGGAAAATGGCCAGTGAGGCAGTAATGTTTGATTTATTTCATATTTTTGTCCTCTACGGTTTGTTGTAGCCTCGTACAAAGGCCACAGCTGGATATGAGAGGTAGTTATAAATAAAAGATCAGCTAGTTGGCGATGGATGGATGGATGGATGGATGGATGGATGGATGGATGGATGGATGGATGGATGGATGGATGGATGGATGGATGATAGACCAATCAATTCAGCAAATGGACTGCTACATGAACAAATGAATATAGTGAAAGGCTGAATAGTGAATAAATGGGTGGGCAGTAGACCGACGGTTTTACAAAACTGATAAATGACCCAGAATACAGGTAAATACATGAACAAATGATTGAATGACTGAGAAGAAGAACGAGTGATGAGATGGACAAAGTGTGTCCAGTAAGTGAGTGAATTAATGAATCAATGGATTGATAAATGGTCAAATGGACCAAAATATGCTGGATGGATAAATACACCAATAAACAAACAAATCTCCTAATGAATGAGTGAATGAATGAACCAGTGAATAAAAGTGCAGTCAAATGTTAAAAAATAAATAAATGAAAAATAAATTGAAAACAAACCAATGAATTTTAAACAAACTGCTTCTACTACTACTACTACAAGCTACTAAGCAGGGGTGCACCCTGGATCGGACATATGCAGTGACGCCCAAAAAATAAAGAATAAAAAGTAGGAGAATGTGGAGTGTTTGAATGAAGGGATAGGGATATTATGATCCTACAAAAAAAAAAAAAAACACATTGATGAACACACAAAAGACAGTACTGAACATGAGATTAAATTAAAGAATAAACCAGAGAATAAACGCACTGAATGAAATTGGAGCATCAACAGAACCGATTAAATGAACTGACTGATAAAGTGGTGAATGAGTGATTAAAACGGATGAGGAAGTGAACCAAGTGAGCCTCGGAGAACAATTCGACCAGATTCAAACTCGGCCCACAGCTATAATCAATGCCACCGGTGGAAGGGCATCTGCATGCGACTATTCCACCACAACTGACACACTTGGCATGAGGCAAATATGACCGGCGCGTTCGCTCTCTTTGTGTGAGTGCGTGCTTTCGTCTTTGTTCACGAGGCTGTCAGGGCCAAATCCTGTCCTCGTCACAGAAAGGAAAAAGATCAAAACCAAAAAGGCAGGAAGGTCTTTTTAGCCCTAAAGTCTGAAAAACTACTACGGGTCCTTCAAATGCCAGACTGGGATTTATTTTTTTTTCTTTTTGCTTCCCTTTAGTTTCCTTCACTCCACTTTCTGTCTTCTCTTCATTCACAAGGCTCGACAGTAACGGTTGCCCAGTTGCCCCGGGCAACCGGATTTGGCCCACCGTCAATCATTTTGTTTGGTTTGATCGCCCCTGTTGGCAGCCACTTCTCCTCTTATTAGACTGAACCTCTGTGTCCCTCGTCACTCACGTTCATCTCCAAAACACAAAGTGTCTTATTAAAACAAGAAGAGGAAAAAAAAAAAAATGGATTACGTGAAGATTATGTTTGAACATAAAATCTAGCGGATCCAGTTTTAAACGGAAATGTTCTCATTTTGTCAACAGACATTTAAAAGAAAAAAAAAAAAGAGACAGAGACGGCTGAGACACACACCAGAATCAGACTGCATGAAACTGTACGGCTCTATGGTAACACACTGCAACACATTAAACCACGTCGAAAGGCAAAAATATCGACCACATCGCAGTCACAATTTGACTGACATAAGTGGTTGGTAAGGCGCCAGTGGCCGAGAACAAATGCTCATTCACCGTCACTCGGCGGTGAAGCTCTTTTTCCTTCCAGTCACAGAAAGAGAGTGAGTGTGTGAGGGGGCGCAACACACAGTGTAGGTGTACAGAGGGTGATGTCACACTCACAGGTGTGATGAATTTAGTGTAATGCTCCCGACTCAAGGGTAATATTCAAAGGGCCATGAATTCATAAGAAACAATCTGACATATTTTCCCTCTTTTCGCTCTCTTTCCAGCTCTGTGCTCCTGCGGGGTGACGTCAATTTGCAAAACGAGGTGAAAAAAAATAAAGAATTGCCAGTGTTTTTTTTGTTTGTTTTTTTTTTTTTTGGGACTCTGTGAGGCTTACCAGATGCTGCGTTGGTTGTCTTCTACTACACAGCTTAAGTCTGCATTGTGGCATGCAACACGCGTATTCATTCCCAACTCTCCACATCTGTTGGCTAGTAACATGATGTCTGATCGGCATTAATAAACCTCAAACACTAAGATCAAATCTACCAGATCCACCAGATTAGTCCGCTTTATTGTCAAACTCTTTTACAGTTGCTTCAACAATATGTCACCGGGAACAGATCCCAAAATGACAAGAAATCGTATTGAGTACACCTTGTTGTGTATTGACATGCTACTTGGTATGTGGAAATGTTAAAATTGCTGATTAATAAATGATCGGTTGACCATCATGAGTATTCTGTAGTTCTGTGAGCTAATGATTGTTGTAAAATTGTAGAGTAGCTGTAGACTTCTGAAAGTATTTTAATCGTTCTACTGATATCAGTTGGTGTAATATGAGTGTAATTATGAGTGTAATTAAAGACATATAATGAGCATGACAGAACTGAATAGTTCAACATTTTTTACAGTTCATCTGAATATTTTGTTGCTGATGTGGACCTGATTTGCAGGACTTAATCTATCTGCACAAAAGCAGTGCCAGAAGTTGCCATTCCCGGCATTAGAGCTGGGACCCCACGTCCATTAGAATCAACTTTGTTTTACAATATTTCAATTTGAAGAAGGAGAAAGTAATCACAAATAAACAAATTGCTTCAACTCTGTTGCATGACCCTTGGCTTTCAAACAGACCGACCACGGATGTGACTTGGCATTCAGCAAAGTTGTACAGTGAGGCAGTCAAGTATTCCCCTCATGTGTGACTGTGATTGACTGTGTATATCTATGGACACGCTTCATTTAGAATTCTCCGGAAAGGAAAACCTAACGTAGCAGCTGGAGACAAGAGGCACCCCGAGGCTTGATAGAGTGGGAGGAACGCAGCTAACCTGAAGAGACACTTGAAGTCACACCAACCTGCTATTAAAGCTATGGTAAGGTAGCTAACTGTTTGTCCTATGGGCAGTAAGCTGTTTCAATTTCTGCCAAATTTGTTAGCAGGCAACATTTGCTAAAGCTGGCTTAAAGCCAGTTTTTCCTCCCAAAAGAACTTCGCAGTAGAAAAATAATGAATAACTGAGCCTGGTGTCCATGCTAAAGTTAGCTGGGTTGATGAGTTCGCTTCAGATCGCTAGCTTCACAGCTGCAGGGCTCGACGATTAATGTTATGACTATGACTAGTAAATTTTATGGTAGGTAAAATCCATTTAAAACCTTTTCCACAATGTGTCTGAATTAGCTGAAAGAGTGACAACAAAGGGTTGACTACAATGAAATCACCTTTTGTCAACTAAAACTGGACTTAAATGTTTTGTGTTGCTGTGACTAAACAAAAACTATGGGTAAAATGACTTTCGCCTGAAACCAAAGACTAAAACTTAGTGTATAGCTGCCAAAATGAACACTGGTGTCAGTGGAGGAGTTTCATCTTTGAGTAAGAGGGAATTACCAAGAGGCAACAATCTACACTTTAATGTCTGTGCTTCCCTTCGCAGACCTTTACTTGTGCAAAGATGCTGTGTTCCAATTTAGAAGTCACAGTCCAAACTTAACGTGACAGCGTGATGTGCACACATGTTCAAATCAACATCGAGAGGCTTGGTGATGACAGTATACTAAACTATTCACTTTGAATGTGGAGGCACATAATTCAATTGATTCTGAGGTCATTTACCAAACTATACCTCCTTAAATCTTCATTTATAGAACAAAATTTAAGTCAAGAAAGTTCTGATATTTAATGTAATCACACACAGACTGTTAGAAGTGTTACATAGTCATGCATACAGGTAGCACCAAAAGTATCTTTGTGTTTGAAAGGTTCTTAAATATGCATTGCGCAGAAAATTCTACATTTCGGAATTACTGAAGAGTTAAATAACATGATAAAATTTCCCTGATGTGAAACACCGCCATCTTTTTCTGCAGAAGTAAACGTGACAGCTTTCATACATTCATCATAATCTGTAACATCTTTAAGCACATCTTTGATTTCCATAAGCACGGAAATGCACTTCTTTGATAGGCTTTAATTAATAGATGTCCACGACTAAAAGAAAAACTCAATCGATAACATCAGACTCAGTCAACATGTCCGACAGCCTGCGCCGGAACGGAATGTATGTGATCATTTCATTTCAAACCTGAATGTGGTCATCAAATTACAGCCAGCACATCAAGCCTCTCTCTGTTTAATATTCCACCAGCGGAATCAAACATCAACATCTGTACATTTTCTTAATTATCAATGTGCATCTTCTCACGGATGCATGCATATGGTCCATGAGAACTCAGCGGGAAGATCACAGTGTGGATTCAAACCCGGCAACTACCAAAGTCCTCGCAACACCTGTCGCCAGCGCCGCCGAACAAATATTACATTTAAAAGAATAACGTCTAAAAGTTCAAATGAATAAGTCTTTGTTTCATGAAGTTGGGAATATGCAGCGAAGTTGGACGTCTCTCCGGAAAACATAAAAATACGAAAAACATGTAACAGATGTTGTTTTTAGTAGTCGTGACGATGACTGACACGTAAGTTTTTATTATGTGAACTTTAAATAACTGTTGATGCTTGGTAATAAAACAACAACCACATCACCTGTTGGTGCAGCTCCGCGCGTGATTTACCTGAAAAGTTGCAGCCTGAGAGGCTTTAAAACTGTCTCTGGTTAAATGCGGAAATATGAGGAAAAAAACAAAAAAACAGAAGAAGAAAAACAGCCACTGTCCTCACAGAGCAGTGGGAGGTTAGCATGTGGATGTCAGTTTTAAACTGTGTTTATATTTCCAAAGAAGCCAACTCAAAGTCATGTTCTTCTCAAACATCCCCCTCCTGATCTAACAATGCAAGTAAGAAGGGTGTGGGTGGAGGTCAGCGGTCATCTGGATCACATCATATTCTCTAGACTACAGCTACTTTCAACAATCCAATCAAATTCAAGGATTTGACTGAAATATTTGTAAAACTTTCCTCAAGCGCCAGAAAAGGAAACCTGTGACGTTATCCAGCACTTTCACACTCCCGACTCATCAAATCCAGCAGCTTGGTCGCTGACCTTAAGCTTAACATTACGTAATGGTGGGGTGGAGCGCTTCGAGAGATGGTGCTGAAGGGTTACCTGCAGCATCACTGTCAGAAGCTCAGGGCCACTGACCAGCCTGCTGAATTTGACATGTTGGGAACAAGAGCAGGATGCGTGGTCACAATGTGAAGTTTGTGGGCGTAGTGGGAACATGCGGGCAGGGCCACGTTCAGTGGGCTGGAGTCCAAGGAAGTAGAACCGTAAACTGAACAGAAACCTCCCTTTCACTGAGACGAAGGTCACATGTGTCATCATCAAATACTTTCAATAAACTTCAATCAGCAGTAGGTCTCAATCAGCAGTAGTGCTTCACCCTGCTCTGCTCTGACCGAGAAAGCTACAGGTGGAAGTTAAAGAATACGATCCGCTGTGATTGCAATCTTAATGCTACTCTACCGTATTGGTTTAAGACATTGAAACACAAACCAGATATTTTTCACCTGCAGGATGTCAGCAGGTTCAGCGGGCTGTGTGCTCACTGCTGTCCTCTTTAACACAACTGTTCACAGATACCGAAGCCCAGTGCTTAAATCCCCCCCTCCCTGGGACTGAACATCCTCTACCACTGACCTCAGATCAAATCCAAACAGAGTTTGCCCTCCTCTGTCTCCCCTCAGTATGCCGACTGCTTGGACACAAAAATGCACGAAAGCTAAGCAGCGTGCTCACTCAGCTTGTTATAGAAAGAAGACATTAGAGTGGGACTGACCTGGTGGCAGTGTGGGTTGGACTCTCTGCCGTACGAGTATGAACTCCTGTCTGTTTTACCTGCAGGAGGAGGGAGGAAAAAGATGGGGGGCAGTTAGGAGTCATATCAACAAGGTGTACTGTAACTGTATGGGAAGGTTAGAATGTTTATTGACTCATTCATACAGAGGAGACAACAAACAACAGGTAACAATACACTGCACCATTCATTCCTTCATTCAGTCGCATAGCATTCGGTAGCATTACAGTGTACCAACTATGTATAAAAAAACTGGGGTACATAAAAATGAGCAGCATGGGTAGAACTATAAAGATAATCAATTAGTTATTAAATGTTGAATTAATTGGAAACTTTTTTGGAAAAAAAAATAACTACACATTTTGATTAATTGGTTAAGAAAAAAAAGTAGTTCAAAATTATTTCATTCCAGCTTCTTTGAAGGGAATATTTTCTGGATGTTGGAAAAAATGAAAAAGGGCATATAAAACTGTAAGGGCATCATGCTGGGCTACAGGAAATGCTGATCAACATTTTTCACCACTGTAATAGTAGTGAGTGATAGTTAGTTGGAACCCTATACTTATCGTTTAGTCTTATCATTTATGTCTATCCGTCCATCAACCCATCCATGAAAATGCTGTGTGATGTAAATGCAGTATGAATGTATCTTTTTGTTTCGACGAGGTTGAAATAAACTGTTAAAATCCAGTTCGATTAATCAATTGATTCATTTATAGACACAATCACTACCAGTCCACAATTAGATGAAATAATAATAGTATGTATTATGATGAATTTGTTCACCACCAGTGACATATTCCCCTTGAACATCAAAAATATATTTCAATCGCTCTCTCATTCATTGACGGATCATTCATTCACACTTTGTTGAGGAGACACAGTCAGTGATATTCAGTAGAAAACAGCCAAAGCCAGATTATATGATCAGAGTCTTCACAGTGTGTGTGTGTGTGTGTGTGTGTGTGTGTGTGTGTGTGTGTGTGTGTGTGTGTGTGTGTGTGTGTGTGTGTGTGTGTGATCTGTATCTGCTGGCTGATCTCACAGCGCAACAAAACGGACATCTGCTACGCCTGCGATGCACAGATCCATATGCAGAGGAAGAAAAAAAAAAGTCTTTATGCTACAGGATCCAGAAATAACATTTCACGCCGCACTTTCTTTTAGGTGTAGATTTCGTTTCTTCACGGTCAGACAAAACAAACTAAATATGAGACGATGAGATGAAAGAAAGATTTAGAAACCAAGAGGACTAAAACATATCTCTGATCATCGCTGATGTTACACGACTCTTCAGTCATGTAACGTGTTCCGGGAGACCGTTCTGAACGTCTCCCATGGATGGTGCTGTTCTGTTCTTTCCTCCATTTCTCCCATCGCACAAATGTTGGTCCACTCTCTTCTGCCCTTCAGTTATGGCTGTTTGATCATCAATAAAATCATCTTCATTTAGACAACAAATGCATTTTTTACATTTGAAATACTTTTGACCACAAAAGAAGAAAAATGAAACGTTTAAAACTTTCATTTAGCCGATGTGCTCAAAGTGTTCCATGAGAGGGGAGAATAATGTTGGAACCATTACCCCTGGAAAAAAAAAAAAACCTTTCAATTTTGGATGTATTTTCCAGTCTAGAACAGTGTAAGTGACCCGAGATCATTTCTGAACCACAACTGTGCCTCTGCAGTCTACTTACTGGTTAGACTGAATACATTCAAAATGTAATTTGTCAGTCCATATCATGTTCAGCTAATATTCAATGATCCAGTTCCAACAGTGCTAACCCTCCGCTAAGCTTCAGAGCTACTTAGCCAAAGACAAACAGGAAACAGGAAGCTGTTCCAATTTAGAGCTTCACAATTTTGATGCCTCTGTATTTCTATTTATCTATTTTTTTCCCACTGACTGGGGATTCCTTCTATTCTTATTGCTCAAAGGTATATTTGTGTCTTTCTGCCCTTTGAATTGAACAGTCTGGTTCAACCATTTAACAGTGTTAGGTTCTCCATTTGCACAACATTTCTTTTTCTTTCTACGTATTTTCTATCATATCTGTAACAAATCAAACTTTAGTGGCAGAAGATTCCAAAGTTTTGAACATTAGTGTATATCAGTGGCTTTCTAACTTTTCGTGCCGAGCCAAAACAGCCTCTTTAAAGCAAGTTGTGTAATCTCTCTGTACATGCTTACTTTTTATCGGCCAAATAAAACTTAACAAAGCGACCCCTTTTTTTTTCTCTCTCTCTCTCTTTTTTCTTTAGTTGGCGGCCCATCTGCGCTGCTGGTTAGCTGTGGTTCTCCTCACACAGTGATCCATTTCCCCCCTTGTTATCCTCCTTCACACTGGCTGCCGATCAGGACCTTTGGTGTGCCGCGCAAATAATTTCCACCATCCGTAGACTTTGTACATTGTGTGAACGACAATTTTTTTTTTTTTTTTTAGGGTATAGAATTTGCCCCTGTATTGGGAAATGAACGTGTACAAAGCACTGATATGGAAATGAAAAACTCATTTGTCACTTGTGTTATATTAGATTAGAGTCATAATGTATGGTTGTAACAAAATCCCACTGCACACCTGAACCTGCCAGAAGCCACACCATTTGGGAACCAGGGCTGTATACATTTTCAGAGAAATTTGTCCACTAAAATAAAACAGCTGACACTACTAAGCCCCCACCTACAAACATATAGTCATAGCAACTGTAGCAAGTAGCTACCAACGCCCGAGCGGCTGATTAAATGTAATATAGAAACAAGCCACCATGAACACAATCACACAGTGTTCTTCAATTCATGTGTAAACTATAGTTTTGGATAGTATAGTGTTAGGAGCTTTCTCCTGTACAACGTGCAGGGGTCTTAAGTTTCAACCTACAGCTGACATACATGTTGGGTCCGTGAGAAAACATGAGCCCAGGAATCCTCACCTACCCGACTGCCTTTGTGGAACATCTTTGGTCGAAACATGTTCAAACATGTGTTTGATTGAAATCAGACATCACAGCTCTCGAAATGCGGGCCAAGGATTGATCAGTACACGACGGGAAGGTGAAGCCTCTTTGGCAGGTTACCCACCACCGTTTTAATACAGCGTGTCTGGCTGTGAAAAAGGTGTCTGATGAATTTCGGAGATGCGGCGACCGCTGCTGCGGCGTGTACACAACAAAGCTAATTTCCCATCCAGCTTCTGAACAAGTGTTCCTATCCTCCGGGCTGCGGGACCACTTCGAGCCTATTTTTACCACACAGACCTTCTTCTTGGATAAAACCTTAAATCTTCAGCCAGTCTAAATATCAAACCACAGTTAGTGTGTAATTACATTCTGCGGTCGGTGCAGCCGTACGAGATGAAATGGAGGGGTTTTATAGCGAGCGTGTGTGGAGGAAAATGAAGCGTGTACGTGGTGAAGGGTTTGAATCAGGCGTGTATAGACCAGCGCTGAATACACGCCAACATGGTAGTCGATGCAGAAGAGGTTGATAATTACAGGCGTACAGAATGGGAATGTGGTCGCCTATGTGTGTATCTCACAGTGTGTGTGTGTGTGTCTGTGTGTGTGTGTGTGTGTGTGTGTTTTTGTCTGTGACCGATACAGCGGCCTCGGCTTCAGCTACGACTGATGCCAGCTGGACCGGGTTGGCACATATACAAAGACTCCCACACACACACACACACACACACACACACACACACACACACACACACACACACACACACACACAAAGTACTGGAAATCACTGGCACAGATACACACACAGAAATGTGTACAATATACATACTGTATATAGCCCCATGTACAGAAGCACACACACTCACACACACATGCAAATGTACTTTTGCATGGTACCGAAATATATCCGTACACAGAAGCACATGCATTTAAAAATACTAATTCAGGACCGCACAGACACACACACACACACACACGGACACACCCACCCACACACACACACACACAGATCAAGATCCATTTAGATTTAACATCGCAAACACCTCTGCAAAACAACACAGCCCGCAAACGGATCCAAAAATCATTTGAACCGTTTTACGATTCAAATGCACAATTTGTTGGCTGCTTCAGATCCTGAATATAAACATAAGAAAAATAATACATTTTAAATAAATTATTCTATAATTTTCCAGCCCACAGCCCTTTAAAAAGCAGTGAGCTTTTTATGTTTGCTTGATTTTTTTTTTTTTGTTTTTTTTTTTAAATGGTAGATATTTAAGATATCTGTCAACACAATTCAAATTTGTCCAGTGTCAAAGGTTTTTAATTGTGATGTACAATGAAGAGGCATTTGTATGAAGACTGAAGGAATTTAACCATTAATTAAATAAAATGTAACTGGTAATTTTAGTTTCATTCATATGTTCTCCTGTATCCCACATGGATTACATATTATTTAAAATCTTTTGTTCTTATCAATTATGAACTTTATTCATTCAAAATACATTCCTCCGCACAGACAGCAAGATACTGTAACAAAATAAAACGGTATAATTTACCATTATTTCACTGATTGGTCACTATACCAGATTAAATTTCCTCACTATTAATTCAAAATATGCAGCATAAGCAACTACTAATTTTAGTCGTCCTTTATTTCTTTTTCATTTTCAATTAATTCACTAGTTCACTCAGTTACATCTTAGGGTGAGACACTTTAATTGTCTATTAATATGCTCTAATATTCCAGTAAACGAAAACGAAAAAAACAAAAAAACAAAACATAAATCAACCATCATTAATAATGGTAAAATCACACTTAATTAACCTTTCAATAAAATGTATTTGCTAGTAAAAACAAATGAAATGCTTTATAAAGCATTTCTTAAGCAATTGTACAGGTTTAGAAACACAAGTGGCAACTCTATTATGGCTATCCAAATAATGTGTGTAGATGGACTACACAGCATTTATTGACCACTTACAAAGTATCATAAACATAAAATAACTATTAACTGAATTGTGGTTAACTTTAACATGAACGATTTATTAATGCTGGTTATTATAAAATGTTCAGCTGCCTGAGCAGAAACATGCAGGAATAAAAACATGAAGAACAGTCACAGGGGTCTTAGAGAACTGTGATCAGGTGGAAAGTGTGTTAAATTGTGTGTTGTGTTGTACACAAAGGCTGGGACAACTAACCCGACAAGAAACCAAAGAAAGAACAAAGCTGGTCTTAAGCACCGAACGCATGTGGATTTTGGATGAGAAGCTTCTGCATCTGTAAAAGACCTCTCCACTTCAGCGCTAACGTTTCACATTCACGGCACCGATCACCCCCTCAATCCTCGCTCCTCGCTGCTTACGTGTCGCCGGGTATACAGGAAACTTAAAGTGGAGGAGGGCCAGCACTGGCAGGAGTTTTGTCTCTTCTGCCACGGCAGCCCTAAATAGAATACCCCGCTGAGTACTGACTGCTCAGTTTATTATTAGTTTATTACATTTATTTATATCAGGACCATGCACAAAATACATAAATCTCTAAAGTACCAGAATTAGCTTTTGAACAATGATTACAGGCACGCGCGCACACACACACACACACACACACACACATAAATGAGCAACAGAATGCTGTTTTACAATACAGGAAATAAAATGCTGCTGTAAAGGTTTGTGAATGAGAGACAAACTATGTCGCTAAATGCTAGTCATCACGTTTAAGACCATACTGTAAATAGTGAAATGTGTCAGTTAGGATCATGATGACCTGTATACAGAAGCGACTATAAAAAGATTCCAAACCAGGAGTCTTGCAACTGTATAACCCCTGTTCTTTACTTTTGTCCAAACATGGCGAC
The DNA here is from genome assembly GCF_904848185.1 of Acanthopagrus latus. Lineage (NCBI taxonomy): Eukaryota > Metazoa > Chordata > Actinopteri > Spariformes > Sparidae > Acanthopagrus > Acanthopagrus latus. The sequence goes on along the minus strand of NC_051050.1, from coordinate 4,378,811 downwards.
CTTTTCACCTCCACCATCTCTGCAGGCCCAGCTCATGTATTACACACACAAACAAAAATCCCTGGTATTTTAATTAGAAAAAAGCCGGGCAGGGACGGAGCAGCGCAGGATGGGAAGGGTCAGCCTCAACATCACACACCCTGTCACAGAACACTGTGAATTCACACACACACGCAGAGTGAGAGAGAGAGATACTAACGTAAAGGCTTATATATACACTATATTACCAAAAGTATTCGCTCACCTGCCTTTACTCATTCTATGAACTGAAGTGCCATCCCATTCCTAACTCATAGAATTCAATATGATGTCGGTCCACCTTTTGCAGCTATTACAGCTTCAACTCTTCTGGGAAGACTGTCCACAAGGTTGAGGAGAGTGTTTATAGGAATTTTTGACCATTCTTCCAAAAGCGCATTGGTGAGGTCACACACTGATGTTGGTCGAGAAGGCCTGGCTCTCAGTCTCCGCTCTAATTCATCCCAAAGGTGTTCTATCGGGTTCAGGTCAGGACTCTGTGCAGGCCAGTCAAGTTCATCCACACCAGACTCTGTCATCCACGTCTTTATGGACCTTGCTTTGTGCACTGGTGCACAGTCATGTTGGAAGAGGAAGGGGCCCGCTCCAAACTGTTCCCACAAGGTTGGGAGCATGGAATTGTCCAAAATGTTTTGGTATCCTGAAGCATTCAATGTTCCTTTCACTGGAACTAAGGGGCCAAGCCCAGCTCCTGAAAAACAACCCCATACCATAATTCCTCCTCCACCAAATTTCACAGTTGGCACAATGCAATCTGAAATGTACCGTTCTCCTGGCAACCTCCAAACCCAGACTCGTCCATCAGATTGCCAGATGGAAAAGCGTGATTCATCACTCCAGAGAACGCGTCTCCACTGCTCTAGAGGCCAGTGACGGCGTGCTTTACACCATTGCATCCGACGCCTTGCATTGCACTTGGTGATGTGTGGCTTGGCTGCAGCTGCTCGGCCATGGAAACCCATTCCATGAAGCTCTCTGCGTACTGTACTTGGGCTAATCTGAAGGTCACATGAAGTTTGTAGCTCTCTAGCAATTGACTGTGCAGAAAGTCGGCGACCTCTTTGCACTATGCGCTTCAGCATCCGCTGACCCCTCTCCGTCACTTTACGTGGCCTACCACTTCGTGGCTGAGTTGCTGTTGTTCCCAAACGCTTCCATTTTGTTATAATAGAGCTGACAGTTGACTGTGGAATATTTAGGAGCGAGGAAATTTCTCGACTGGATTTGTTGCACAAGTGGCATCCTATGACAGTTCCACGCTGGAATTCACTGAGCTATATATATATATATATATATATATATATATATATATATATATATATATATATATATATATATATATATGTATGTATATATATAACTTTGAAATTTAAATTTAATGGAAACAAAATGTTCAATTGTTTTGTTTAAATTTTGTTCACTCTTTTGTTTCCCTCTGACATCTGCCAAACTGTTTCACACACACTTTACAAATAAAGACACAAGGAAAAAAAAAAATCAAAAGTCGTGGTGACAAAAACCTCAACAGCAGCAGAGCTCATGCAGTTAAATCAAATCAAATTCACAATTACAAAGTACATTTAGCAGTCCAGCTGACAAGCCACATCACTGCTGCTTTGTCTGTTCAGACACACAGTTCTCTGATGCTATCGGACGACTTTGGATCGAATCCCAGCAGAACCTCCTCTCTTCTCGTCTCCACTCTCGAAAAATAAAAGCACTTCTACGAACCTTTTCGGTTTCTTCGATTTGTGCAGAGCTTAATTTCAAGAAAGGGTTTTGAAAATGTGGAGGTGCTTCAAGGACCTTGACAGCCTGAGATCAAGCCTCTTTTCTAAATTGTTCATTTAATCTGACAGTACTTCTTAGACCTTACATCAAGGTTTTAAAACATCAGATAAGGCACCTTCAAGAGACTCCTCTTCAAGGGAAATTACCTTTTTGACTATTTCTCACAAAAATGTGAACAGGGACGTGTTCATTGAAAACCCTAGAAAAAAAACTCTACTCTAAAGGCTTGACAGTATTTCCAGGAACCTTTGGAATTTTGGAGTTTCCATAAAAATGAATTCATGAAGGGTTCTCAAACCACAATGCTTCAAGGTTCAGCGACAAGTACTATTGCAATTTCTCGTACCTCGACTTCTGCTCGAACTTCCATCAGAGCTCAAAACACTGAAGAACATAATTTGTTTCAAAATTTTGTTGTGCCTCTGGCAAACCAGGAGCACTAAATGGATGTTCGAGCATGTTTGTTCTAAAACTGAAGATAATTCTAGGAACTCATCAAACCCTGATGCTAATTTGAGGAATCGCTGACTGTTGGTTCATAAGAAACAGCCTGTCACCTTCACACCTTCACAAGACTTCTGAAAGAACAAAAGCACCTTCAGAGACACCAAAAACATGAGGTTTGTCATCCTTACAGAGCTCCATAAAATCAGGTATAAATGTTTCTTAAACCCTGTCGCTCTCTTGAAACAGTAGCACAAATGGACGTTCCCCTGTCTTTTGCGGATTGTTGAAGAACTTGCTGAGGTGTCTGCCAACCTCTAAGAAATAAACAGTTGCACTGCTATCTTTTTTTGTGTCTAATTAACAGTGTCGTTCCAATCAAGGAAATCAAGGAACCCTATCAATCTTCAACTAATCACAGAAAAATGGGTTTAACTAAGCAATATCATTTGACGATACCTAACTCAAACATATAAGCAGTGGCTCTGAATCCTTCTCAAACTCTGGTGATGCTTCAAGGAACCTTCGATAGCCCGTCGCAAATCTAGAGTTCTTCCTTCACAAAGACTTCAGAAGCCACAAGATAACAAGGGTTCTTCAAACTTAGATGGTTTCATGAAATACACCTTTTCAGTAATTGTACTGACCTTGATGGTGAGAGATGACTTAACGTGATGTTCAAACAAATGTTCTGAAGCTGTTCATGTTTCTGTGAGAGCTGCTTGGTCGGGCTTCAGCCAACTGCTAACATTACAGCGGTTGCTCACCCCTGACATGTCCTTTGTGCAACTGTTCAAAAAGCTAGAAAATCTTGATTGAGCTTGATGTTCTCAGACTGAATACAAATTAAAACTTGGGCGGCAATCACATTTAGGGATAGGGATATTCTGGTGTAAATTTAATCCATGGTCTAACACACTGTGACTAATAAGTAATAATAAGTAATAATCATACATTTTCATCCTTGAGCTGCGGTACTCTACTGTACTCGGTAATCGACTTGTCAGGGCTTCCCCACAATGACCAAGCTGCTGCAGGAGAGTGGTGAGCTGTGTTCTCTTTTCAGTAGAAATCCGGCTAAGCTAACAGATGTTTGATGCCTCAAATTATGTGCTGGGACCTTATTTGTACTGTTGCTGAAGTTTGGTGCTGTTCTGAGCATTATTTGTGGCTATGAGTGGCTTTTTGACGGCAGTTTCTTGGTGGAGGTACTGACTGCAGTGTATTGTTATTGTGTGTTTTTTTCAGAGATCACTAAAACTACGTAAGCTAGCGGTCAGAAACCTTGATCTCTTGAGGGAGGGTCTTACTTGCATCACAGTGTGTTAGACCATGGTTTAAATTTACACCGGAATATCCCTTTAAGGCTACGGCAAAAGATAAAGAGATGTGAATTACCTCTATGATTGGCACAAAATGCTAATGACTTGAAAATATCTACCAGGAAAAGTCAGTTATTCAAAAAATAAAAAAAAATAAAAAATGTGCTAGTTGTTGCTTGACATGATATGACATGACCATAACATTATGGGTTTAGATCAGACACAGCATCATTGCTTCTGTTGTCTGCCCCTGTCTGTTTCCAAGTCCTTCAAATTTTGCCACATGAAGGCAAAAAAAAGACCCCAAATAATCCCAAAAAACGAAAACTGGACTGTCTCAAACCTTTTAAAAACACCTTAAAAGAGGGATTTCTAACCTCAGCTTTACAGCCAGCAAACCTCCGATTCTCTCGGAGGGAACCCTGCGGTGACATTTTTTCCTGGATGACGAACATGAACAGGCTCATTGGCTGTGAGGAGGACCCCCAGACGAAGCGCCACTCGTTAGAGTGTGCTGGCTGCAGAGGTACAAAAGGTGGAGGAGGGGAGGTCAGCCCACTCTGCTATGTAAAGCCCATAGAGAAGTCGGTGAGCCAGGAGGACCAAATCTCTGCTAATCCACAATGCCGAGAGGCAGAGAGGAAACACAAATAAGCTCCATTACAAGCTGAGGGCTAACGGGAACCAGGACGCTCTGCTAGACGAATGAGCTTTTCTAGCGTTACTTCTCAACAGGCCTGTAACTGGACCCACTTGAACATACACAACTACGATTTTCCAGATTGTTTCATACTTAAATCAGGCAATTAAGACAGTGAATGCAACGCTGAGCTTATTGAGGCCATACGATGGTCCAAAAATTCTCCCACCCTAACCAAGTCCTTTCAACCTCCAGACTGGGCTTTAAGCAAATCTTAACTCAACGTTAACCCTAAGCATAACCTAAATCTAGTCTTAAAACTTCATTTTCCCATGAATGTCCCTGTGCAGCCGTTTAGTGCCTGTTTATTATGAAATCAACAAATAAACACACACTCTTCATAACTCTGTTAACCAGAATTTCCTTCCGTCTGTTTTTCCTCTGGTGTTCGACCCTGAATGTGGCCGTAAATCCACCGAACACACAAAAACACCCCGAGTTTGGACGACTACAGGAATTGTAGCGTTTCCCTGCATTTGAATGCAGCTCGGCCTTAGAATACCCAAATTTTCTGTCCCATCAGCATCTCGGTGTTCACCAGACGGCTGGACGTCACAGAGGTTGTTATTCTATCTTATCTTTAGTGTTTTTAACCAGCCCGCTCACTGACGAGTGCTTTTACAGAGCAGTGCCGGCACAAGATAGAACACGATGCAAAACCACAGAGAGCAAACACTCATAACACACGATCCAAAAACCAGACACACACTCACTGTGTGTGTGTATAAATAGTGGATTTTGTTGGACTCGCCTACACAGCAGAAGCCCACAAACCAACATCACTTTGTATTCTGGTCATGTCTGCCTCCTCGAAGCCCAGAACGACTCTCAGACCTGTAGTGTTAGTGTGTTAGTGTTGGAGGTTTATTTCTGGGTATTGTGTTTTTTTTTTGTTGTTTTTTTTTTTTTTTTTGGTCTGTTGCAACTGTTGCAACATAAGCGTTTTTCATGCTGTTTGTTCTCTTTTGTTTTTTTTTTAACATCACTTTCTTTCTTGACCCATGGCAGCCGACGATATACGAACATTTTCTCTCTTACTTCATTTTCTCATGATAGTATTTGGGGATGTGCGCTGATATTTCTGATTTTCTCTACTGGAAGGACAGCCGAGAGAGCACTTAGTCATGTTTTATCCACCGTAGGGGCATTCAAAAAGGGCACGTTTGCAGCGTTTTTTTTTTTTTCCAGGCATAGTGGCACCAGGGGGGCAATCCTCTGCTCGAGTCCACCAGTGATTTGTTGAATGGTACTCATGATAACACAGAGAAGGACAAGAACCTTTTCAAATAAAAATATAGTGTCCATTATGCTAAATTAAGAACTTAATTTATTTATTTATGTATTTATTTATTTAACTAACTAACTTAGAGGGGCAGTGCTTGGTCAATATTTCATTTGGGTAATATTTGTTAAATGGGTCCTTAATTCTAATAGATTTTAATTCTAAGTATTTCAGTAACACTGTCTATGATGCCTACATATTATTTATTATAATGCCTACAGTTAAAGGAAATTATACTTATAATAATAGTGCATTAAAATCCTTATAGGTATAATACAATCAAATCGTTTCATAACACATTATGATCACTATTATAATGTGAACTAATGTCATTAAAAGTTATAGTAAATGGAGATTGGGTACTATAGTGAAGAAATGATTACAGGCAGATGTAATAGATTACAGGCTGGTTTTAAGTCACTATAAGTCGTCATTGTTTTGCTATGTGAGTAAAGTTAAAAAATAAGATTAACACACATGGTATTTTAAAGATACTAAAATACAATTAATACTCTCCATAATCCACTATAGACACTGGCATCATCACGAGTTATGATTATTGTTCTAAAGCATTATGACTAGTCGAGAGTGCTTATAACAATTCTTATATAGCGAGGCACATTATAATGAATGATCAGTATGTTTATAATATGTTGTAATGCATTATAGACATAAGCTTCATAGAAAGTGTTACCATTATGATCTCCACTGTCTTGTCTTTTGACTTCTTCCTTTCACTGAGGAGCTGTTGTCCTCTCGAGGGATGGAGGAGGCTGAGCCAGGACAGGGTTCATGAATGTCACAGAGCAGTGACTGCGTTAGTGGTGAAGCCCTACACCTTTTCAGCACAGTATACCAGTAAACACTTCTCTTACCGAGAGATGTCTCGATCCAAACATAACTGGATCCTCACCTCCCATTGATGCAACTCCGCTGGAGGTTGGTGAGTTTAAAAAAAAAAAAAGCTAACAACACTGTTACAAGAGAGAAAGAGTTCACCTCCTGTGACCTGTGTGTGGCGACATTTAGGCTACTAAATCACTTTTCGTTAAGTCTGGGAAACCTAGTGGCTTCGGCTGAATACTGAACAAGTAAACAAGGAAGTAGGAATATGCTGATCAATACAATGTGACGGTGTTTAGGTGAGCTTGTTTTTTTTTTCTGCTTCATTAATTAGTTCTTCCATGTTAATGTTATCTGAATTGGTTTTAAAAAAAGTTTTGTTAACTGCAGCACAACACAGGAGAGGAGAAGAGAGGAGAGGAGACAAAGGTCAAACAGAAATAGAGAAAAGAAGAAGAGGATGAATACAAAATAAGGGGAAGAGCAAAAAAAGTACTGAGCAGAGGAGAAAAGAAAAAGTGGAACTATGTTTGAGGGTTTAATTTTAATTTTGCGGCATGATTTCATTGTGACAACAGAAATACTAAGCATAACACAAAACTTGATAAAAGTTTAAAAATAACTGACCATCTCTCAGCCACAGAGCTCAAAGTCCAGACCAATAATATCATATATCAGCTCAGTACTCTGCACGCTGAGAAATGTATAGTAGCCTATAAGAACAGTGTTTCTTTTAAGATTTTGACGTTTCTTGCGATAGATTTAGAATTCCACTTTAACTTTCATTAATACCCCCATTGTTTTGTTTGTTTTTTCATGGTTCTCCTTTATTCAGATTTAAGGCGAGAAAAAATTATGTAGAAAAAAAAACTCCCAAAAACAACATCAATCGGTTCCTCCTGACAGTGTTTTGATTGCCTTAACTTCTTATCGTTTTTTTATTTCCTTTCCTTTATTCGGTTAAACTCTAAATGTTTATATTCAGGTTCAGAATGAGATGGAGGAAAAAAAAACAAACAAAAAAAAAAAACATGAAGCTTCCAAATCGGTGTCTGGACTTTTCATTTTATCAATCTGAGAGTTTTATACCTGGATTGTATCTATCAATTTTTGTGTTTTATTCAGAATTTTCACAAAGAGAAAACATGATAATGCTGACATCTAGATTCCATTTGAGTGACTTTCACCCTCATCTTGCCATCCATCAATTCATCCTGGCACTGAAAATTGAGACTGATTATGAGACGAAGAAGAAGCTGCAGTTGTTACCGACATCTCTCTTTGTCCGTCACATGTGATGTCTGTCAGTCGCTGGTTTTATTCAGACTGTTCAGGAGGAGGAAAAAGAAGCAAGGCGATGGAGTCGTTCTAGGAGTCGATGTCAACGTCTAGACTCTCTCTTTCAGAGACTCAAGTCGAGTCTTTCTCTGCGTGAAAGGAAACACTCAGAAGACGTGATCTCCTCTGACATCCATATAATGAGTCCATTTTAATAAACTATGTGACTAATAGTGCGATTTGACGAGGATGGCGAGATGACGTGGGGGAAGAAAAGGAGGAGAGGGAGGAGAAAGGGAAGAGGGGAGGGGGGGGAGGAAGATGGATAGAAGAAGGGTTAAACTCCCTCTTCCTGCATGCTGTGTGTGTGCATGCGTGTGTGCACATGCTGTGCGAGTGTGCGTGTGTGTGTGTGTGATGGGGGGGAGGGTTGGACTGTGCAGACATGAATCATTCTGAGCGATTCAAGCGTTTCCATGACACCGCCGGGCACCGGTCCAGAAGTTTCTACAAAGTCTGAAAGGTACTGACACACACACACACACACAAACACACACACACACACACACTCCACACACTCTGAAACAGACACTCTAACACGATCCCGCCAGTGCCGAATTTGAAATAATCTATATATTTATTCATGGCGTTGTCTTCCCCCGTAAAGCGTAACATTTTTTTGGGATCAACATTAATTTAACAGACGATGGTCGATGAGTAACCATCGTCTAACAGACAAACCCCCCCCAACACACACACACACATCACCACCACCCCCAGTCCTTCAGTCCCAGCAGGCATTGATTTCTTGGCACCGGAGTGAGTGAATACATCAAACAACAGATGAACGTATACGAGCGACGAGAACGACTCGAGAGACGCAGCATCCAGCTCACATCTGTCGGCTTCTAGCTTCAGTCCTATCAGAGCAGATCGGGCTGCTGATTGGACCGCGACTCTCATCCTTTTATTTAAAACGTTATGATTCTTGAAGTTTGATTCTGTATATCCAAGGCTGCCACGGATTCATCTTTAGACATAAAAATTAAATTCAAAGGGTTCAGATTTTCTCCCCGGTGTTGTCACTGTATCACCGTTTGTTAACAAGTCAAAGTATCAGAGTTTGGGGTTTTAATTTACACCCCGAGGCAAACACACACTGGTGTTACACTGGTGGTACCATGTCTTTTAATTTTGTCAGTGTAAAGTTGCCTGGCACTAACACTTTGGTTTCATAATGGTCAGAATTGCAGTCAATAGTTTATAAACTTTTACAAAAAAATAAAGTTCTGTTTACGATTTACTACATTTCCCAGAATGCCCCCCCGAACAACTTTTGCGAGCTCACTGACAGTCAAAGGACGGGAGTTAATGAACAGGAAGAACCGCATCCTATCATGAAACTGCAGTGCATGCTGGTATATTTACTGTTCTTTTGGCAGTTAAACTGAGAATGACTGTTGAATTAAGTGCTGGGTTTTACCACATTTAAAGAAATGACTGTGAAATTAATAAACAGACATATATATTGAATGCTGACATTATTTGGGCAGAAAAAAATGAACATAAAGTTCTAAAGTTGGACACAAAAGTTGTGTAGAGAATTTAAGGAGATGGTCGTCAAGAAATCAAATCGGAAAAACCTGTTGAGTATTGAAGGTATGTATTGTAGGCAGCTGATTTGTTGATTCCTGCGTGTGACATGCAGACTCAGCGAGCCCTCGGGTCCAGCCCACACAGGCGTAAAAGACTGCAAACACACACTGTCTGCGGTGGATCAAAACTTGTCACAGAAAACCTCAAGTACCTCCCAATCTCCACGAGCTGAAGACAACAGTCTGTTTTTTTTCGACCTGAATCCAAAAACAACATCTGCCATAAAAAAAAAAAAAAAAAACTCCTGTGTCAAAAAAACAAAACACAGGTCCAGTGTTTAAAAACCTGGAGCTGATTCAACGATCGTCGACATCAGAACATTTGGAGTGTGTATTCCGTGTCATATGAACTCAACCTGTCGCTAATGGCGCTAATGCTAGCCGGGTGTACACACTGCTTATGTCCTAATGATGCTAATTCCAGCCAGACTTCGAGTGTGAGGTGTGTTAATGATGGCTGAGTGACGGAAGAGAGGAACTGAGGAGCGACAGTTAGGGACCGTCTCTAAAGTGCCTCTCTGAGTTGTTCAGTGTCTTTCTATTTGATTTATTTATTCACAGCTCAGACACAGATCAGATTCATCTGGACTTCCTCTCACTGCGTGCACAACCTTCGTTTTTGAAAGTATTGCGGTCTGACCCGTTGAGCCATGGGGCCTTCAATTTGGCACTTGACTCTTAAGATCTACATTCATCTGCAGTCGTGCAGTATGGGGCTCGATGTCACTGTGACTTCTCTTTACTTTCTGTTGAACTCTCGTGACACATTTTTATGAGACTCTCCCTAAAGATGGGGTTCAAATACACGTCATATCTGATGTTACCTTGAGTTACTGTGTTTTTTTGAGTCACAAGGTTTCCGTATCATATTTACTTTTTTATACTTTTCATGCTTGCAGCTTAACCTAAACATAACCATAGTCTAAGTCTAAATGGTCACCCAGTACAATACAACAGAAAATAAAGACATTGTGATAATACAGTTTCCTTCCTTACCGTTTCTTTGGTGCCAACAGTCGGAATCATATGTTTTTGTGACATAATAGAGACAAACACTGAATGTGAGGATATTAGTGTTGTTGTCCTATTATTTGCCTCAAAGGAATTTACAACAACACTGTCTGTAGATCTTCAGTCACTGATTGCTTCTATACTAACTCCAGAAACAACACTACACCGATTATTTTATATCGTGCACTATATAGAGTAAAAAGACACATATACAGAGGATAACATAGTTCTCCTGTCTTCAGTGGAAACCACAAGGACATAAAGCTTGTTTCAGTGGCAGTGAATTGTCGAGAAAGGCTCAGGGGACTCATGGAAGAAAATACATCCGATAAGGTGTGACAGAGTGTTAATCACTGACACACTGACGAAGAGGAAACTTCCAAGCACCTGCACATTTCTTCATACCACACGACATTTGCACGTGTGTATCGGAAACGGTTGTGAAGTGGATGGACTCAAATTCAGCAGCAGCCATGACACTGTTCTCTGTCCATGGGAGTGGGACCCAAAACCCCCCCTAACCCCACGTCCCGCCTTCGTTACCAAACAGCCTTCATTATCCAACACCCCCCCACCCATCACATCACATCACACACACACACACTCACCCCTCCTCCACCCTGGAATCAATAGACAAACAACACAAACAACAACGAGGCGACAAACAGGGCGACATCACGAAACCCTCCCAACAGCAGGACTTCAGCCGCAGAACTGTATTTCAATTTAATATTCCGTAGCAGTGTGGTGTGAATGCGGCGCCGCAAAAAAAAAAGGAAAAAAACAGAAAAAATCTAGTCCAGGGTGTGTTTGATCTATTAAAAAAAAAGAAAAAAAAAGAAAAAAAAAATCAGTTCTCTCTTTTGTTTTGGAGAATTTTTATTTGACTTCAATTTCTACATTTCCTTCCGCGAAGCTCTGTTTTTTTTCGTGAAGAAAAACGCCGCCGATTTGCGGCGTGTACGCGGTGCGAGTGTGTCGTTGTGTGTTTTTATGTGTGTGTGTGTGTGTGCGCGCGTCGGTCTCAGACAAAACAGGGCTGCTGAAATGCGGCAGGCACTGCAGATTTTTGTTGGCTGGCTGACAGCGCCGTGCCTGTGCCAAGCCCCGACGGCGGAAACGACTAAAAGACGCATAAGGCTGGCATTAGAGCCCCAAATCTTCTCCCCCCCCCCCCATTCCTCCTTCTCTTTTCTCCTTCTCTTTTCTCGCTCCGTGGCACGGCGTTTACTTTGGTCGGGGTCTGACTCGATTTGGCAACATTCGCACCCATCCGCGAATTTATCAATCTGTCTTTATTTCGCTCTGATCTGATAGGAGGGGGGGGAGTAGAAAACATGGCACCTGAAACACCTCTAGGTAGACTGCCGCGTTGATGTGTTCTTTCCCTTTTTTTTTTTTTTTTTTTCTTTCTTGGACATCATCTTGTTTTGTGCTGCAGTTTAACCCCCCCCCCAATCCTCCTTTCGTAAGTGTCGCCGAATGAGAATTTTCGAAAGGATTTGATTCTTTCCAGGGTTTCTATTTTCCCTTCCATATCTGTCGCCTTTGTCTTGGGGATTTTCGGGCAACACTTCCACAAAAAAAAAAAAAAAACACGGGCACAATAGCATCTGGAGTTACATCCATGAGGCACTGAGCCCATGTTCCTCCTAAAACCTAAGACAAATGAAGAAAACACCATACTACAATTATGCTCCCAAGACAATAAAACATTGCAAAAAGAAAAGAAAAAAAAAATCTCCTGTAAAACATTCAGGATTACCTCAAACCAAAAGCCTGATTCTGTGTTTGGAGTCCATTATTGATGGAACAATATTTAGCTGCAGAGTAAACAAAGGCGGGATGCTCCACTCGTAGCTGTAAATTGTGTTTGGGTATTGTTCGGCAGACAGATGACGACTGCTAATGTTGAATTAGAAAGGTTCTTAGAGGTGGATTTAACACGTTTCCTCTTGTCTTCGGGGTTGAGAAGGAAGGCGAGCGACGCAGCGAGACAAAGGGAGAGGTAGCAACGAGAGAAAAGGTGTGAAATTCTGAATTAGCAGCACAATATGGAAGTGCGGCACAATGAGCAGTGAGAGCTGCGCGGCGCAGCGTTGCTCACTGACACTGTCTGACTGAATGAAGATGCAACGTTCAGGCTCACAGGGCTTTCGTGTGTCGCGCAGGAACAGGCCGGGAAATAAGCCGGCACGGTTAACACCAGTACGGCTCAATTTGATGAAATAACAAAGATGTGTGTCTCACCTCTGAATATTAAAAAATATCACTTCTTTTTTATAGGAATTATCTTAACCCTTTCACTCCATTGGGTGTTTGCCAGTTTTCACAGCAGCGTTACAACACGTCTTAGCCAGAGATGTCACATGTTGGTTTTATTTTAGGACAGCTTTGAGCTAGAGTTTGCGTATGAGTTTGACTATACATGTTCTTGGACAGTTTCAATGTCATGAACAAATGTTTTCTGCCTGTATGTCCGCAGGTTTTTAACACAGGGCAAATATGAATGGACAGAGGAGAGTTTCAGTGTTAATTGTCAGGGATGTAACAGCCATGTTGGAAAGGAGATTCTGTTGCCAGTGAACCAAAGTGTACATAAGTCAACTATATTAGGTACTTTTCTAAACCCATTTTACAAAATGCTTTACATCAACAGCAATATAGTGTAATACAAATTCTTACCTAGCACAGAGCATATACAAGATCAAAAAATGAGTGGCTTAATGAGAAGTGTTGATGAAGGTCCTCAGTCATCCAGCTCAAGGTAATTCTAGGTGCTGTATCATCTGGATATGTACGAAACTGAAACACGTCCAGTCACCTATGACTTAGGAGCTCAAACGATGAGTTTTAAATCAGAAGCCGTCACGGAACATTCTGAGTTTTGCGATATAGCTCAGTTGAAAGAAACTGGACTGAACGAGTGCACTGATATGTGTTCAGTCGACAAGGAAATACAGTGACAAAGATTCCTAGAGCGTGGATTGATGAAGCAGGCAGGAGGACCGATACGCTGGAGGATGTTCTTTGTAGAAGAGGCAAAAGGTGAAGGAAATGATGTGACATCCTATAAGGTGGCTAAATGGTGGAGGGTGTGGTTATTCAATTTGGGATAATCATCTCTTGATTTTGAAACTACACTGCCTGCTTTGAGGGACGCAATCAGCCATGGAGTCAGTGAGTTAGTTGTCCATGGGCTACACCTCCAGTCACTCACTGAACTGATTTTGATGCTGAAAACAACTTCTGAACGTAATGTTCACCTTTTTTTGGGTTATTTCATAGCAAATGGCCACAGCTAATGAAGCTAATGTTGCAAACAGATCTAAGAGAGTTCTGTTGCAATCTTTCACCAAATCTGTGAAATTAAAGTTTTAATTTCACATATTTTAGATGGTAAATGGTAAAGGGCTTACACGATAAAGTAACTGAGTTCAATATTAAACCTGCGGAGTCTTGGTTTTGTTCAGTGTCGCAGTGTTTTTTCCCATCTAGTTCAAGTTCTCTGTCTCGCTGTGGGAGGAGAGGAGGAGGGCTGACCCAGGAGAGATGGATGATGGGTCAGGTGCTGTCAGACTGGAGGGGTCAAAGGTCAGAGGATCCTGTGGTTCAGCATCACGCTCTGATTTTCTCCTGTCACTGTCATGGCTGTCTGTCTCTGATCATGGCTCCCCGTCTGCTCTGCCTCCTCCATTCTCCTCTCAACCTGTACTTGGCTTCTCTCAAATGATGAATGAATTCCTTTTTTTACCCTTTGCATCTTCCTTCCTGACCTTATTTCCTTTTTTTCTTAACCCTTTTTTTTTTTATTTAACTTGAAATCTTATTTTGTTGGGTCTACTTTATTTCTTCCTTCTACTAAAATTGGGGAAGAGTAATGTAGATGCAGAAAATATAACCATGGTTCCCTAAGCAACAGAAGCTGTAATTGCTTTTAAAAACCTGAAATCAGGAAACACAGATTGTTTCCTTGGATCCAAATACACAAAAACTAACCCTGAATCAGTGTTTGGACCAAGTTCAATGTACATTTAATTGGATTGGATTGGTGGGGCCCAGTTTAGTTCACATTGTGACTCTTTGTCTGGTTTGGGTGTGATTTCCAAGGATCAGATCTGAAGTTCTGGACCCACAAAAGACCTCCACTGTGAACTCCTGAGTATAAAATATGCCAAAATGTCCTCACTTTCCTCCCCATCTTCTTCTTCCACCCCCATTTTCTCTCATGTCATCAGTGACAGGCCTATCCCTCCTCCTCCTCCACCCCGACTCCCAACTTAATACCTGTATTTAGACAAATGAGGCAGCGTGTGAACACCTGGACGGCAGTAATATGAGAGGTATAGCTGTGGATCCGGGAGCCGCATCACACTGCTGATGTGCTCTGTGTGATTTCAGTCTGACCACCTGGTTGCAGAATAATGACATATCTGCTCCCACACACTGTTCAGGAGCCGGTGATCAGAGCGGCTTCATCACAGCAGGGCAGACCCCACCTGACATCACGCGGCGAGGGAGAAGAGAGGAGGGCGGATGCAGACGGACAGCGGGAGGACGGACGGAGCCGGGAGGAGAGGCGCTCCGAGATGGCAGTCACCTGCTTCCTTTGACATATTCGGTAAAAGGTGGAAATGTTAAAAGTTAATACCCGGATCGGCTGTAATGACGGGAAGATCCGCGCTGGGGGCTCCATTAGGCTTTATTAAAATTCACTCACCACAAGTCAGAAATGAAGACAAGTGGCAAACAGCTCTTATAGGCTCAGAGGCTCAAACACAGCGGTCACATTCGTTTTGTTGCCATCTGCTCAGAGCAAAGAATTGTAAAGTATGGCAATATCAAATCTCTCATTGATTAGGACCTCTAGACATACATCGAACTTTGTACCAACTATACATTAACAAAAGTGCGGGACAGGAGTGTGACGTTTCGATGATGAGTCATTGTGTGCGATCCATGAGCAGGAGATTTAAAAAGAAATTCTAAGAGGATGAACAGCTGCCGAAAATGTTTGCGATTTAGGTAACGAATGAGGTCTAAGGGCACCTTACCCTGGATAGTAAATGATCGTCATCTCATCTGGCGCCATTGTTCATTAAGCGCTGCCTAACTTGTATGTAAAACTTCACGCTACATGCTAACGCTGTTACACGTCCTGCCTCTTTCGCTTGCCCAATGCTGGCATGCTATCTGAAATCACAAGCTGTGGTAGCATTATGGCGCCATTGTTTGGTTCACTGTTAAAATCACAGGTGGGGTAGAGAAAGTATTATGTGAGCGCTGTGTAAGACAGACTTGTATCTCCTACTTGACTGTCGCCTGGTGACACAAATATGTGAAAAGACACAACAAAAAAGCTATTCTGGATTATTTTTTTGTATTTCTGAAGCTGCCGGGTCAAATTCCAGATAAAAGCTTCCAGCGACTTGCTAACGTTAGCTAGCAGCTGTTTTAAGCTATGGTTGACTCTAAAATAAGTAGCTGTACTCCAAATAAACCAGCTTTCAACTTTCAACATTCAGTTTCATGTACCTCATGCTTAGTCGTGTATCATATAAGCTAGCTGTATGATAGCTTACCTGATTAGCTACTTTAGATAGTTAAAACTAAGCTGGTTAGCTCACTTAATTGGGAGCGAATATGAGAGCCAAATTCAGCATCATGGAGTGGCTGGATGCACGGACTGAACTGCCATTTTTTTTTTTCCTCTGCGTTATTCATTCATTGACATCTCGTCCATATTAGCTGTTTAAAAGCAGACTGACTGGAACTGTTGCAGAGGTGAACTAGCAACTACTTTTATTTTCCAACACGCAAAGTAAGATCTGAAGTAAACTACTTTACCAAAATCAGAACACCTTCTTGGACAGCCTATTGTTATAATTCCTGACCCACCCGCAAGTGTCACTGCCTTGCTCCACGTTCTGAGGTAGAGCAGGATTTGAACCGGTCGCCCAGGCAGATTTGGGGCGGTTTAACACTAACAGCATGGTTTTTCAGCTCTTTGTCAGCTCCGGTCCCATTCAGTGCGTGCCAACTGAGACTCTGCCCGCTGCTTTCACATGGCACTGCCCTGGAAGCGTGGGAAAAAAAAGGGAAAAGCTACCACTTTACCCTCGTCTGCTGCCATGGAAACCAACCAACGGTCGGGACGTTAAGACAGTGGTACGCGAGGAAACTTTGTGGGCCACTCTGCCAGTCTGGGTGCTCTACTTTAGTTTTTTTTTTGTTTTTCTTCTCAAAGGTTCCCTGCTCTCTGCACCTCGTCCCTGCTTTGTTTCTGAGCCTTTTGCTCCTCACTCTGGTGCTCTTCTATCACGGGGGCAGTCTGCTCTGTGTGAGTCCACTGATGACTGGTGACAACACTTTGATGTACTTCATTTCATTTGTTTTGTTAAGATGTTATAGTGTCTTACTTTTGACATTCAATGTTCTTTCATTTATTTTGTCCTTTTTTCTTTATGTAGAGAAATTAAGGCTTGTTCTAATAAATTGTTTTTTTTAACTTTCTGTTTACTAATTGTTTTGCATATTATAACATGTTTCCCAGAGGAAATTCTCAAATTTGAGAATGTGTGCTGTCTTCTTTTTAAATGTGTGAATGACAATTTCTGTCAACGTACTAATTGCTTAATTCATGTATTTTTATTCCGTCACATTGGATCTGACATCAGGGGACTCATCTTAATGTCTTAATTCATCATTTTGAAGAAAGCAGCCGTAGAAATAAATCAAGAAATAAGTCAAATCAAACAATAAATGCGGTAATCAATTGTTCCTGATCGATCACCTTTCCATGGGCTCTGTATGCAAATTATTCCTTTTACGTTTATCCATGTGTTCAAATGGATCCCCAGCCAGCGCCCCGTCTCCTATAATTATACTCTGTGTGTGTGAGTGTGTGTGTGTGTTTGTGTGTGTGTGGCAGAGGGAGCAGGTGATTGGTTGGCAACAGCTGGAGAGAGAAAGGAGAACACAGCTGCAGGGAAAGAGGAGAGGAGAGGAGAGGAGAGGAGAGGAGAGGAGAGGAGAGGAGAGAAGAGGAGAGGAGAGGAGAGGATATATATGGTACACTGCCAGTCACAGCTGACTTGATACACTTCAGTATTGATTCAGCTCAGATTGGATGAGATTTAGGACTTTCTTCCACTAGTGTGTATTGTGTACTGGTTTTGAGTAACAATATTTTTTAAAAAGCAACATTTTAAAATAATCCCTCAGTTTTTGTTTTATTTTACCACAATGCCCCATGCACTTACACCGTCGCATTAACGATAGTAAACGTGGGGAGTGGTGCACTGTGTAACAATAAGGCCTGTCCCAAAGGACTGTAGACCTTATAGCCGATGAGTAATTTCATGCAGAACATGGGTCCCATTGACCTGCATCTTTGACTCTATGAACGCAGTGAGAAGGGAACTCTGATGAGTTATTGTCATGAAACTTGATTTTTTCTTTTTCTTTTTTTTTTTTTTTTGCTGTACGTTGGCAATGATCCCTATTCGAACAGCAGAAAATCTGTGTTCACGTGACGTACCCGGGAACGTGGCTTGGACTGCCCAGGTTGGCCACAGCAGCGTTGCATCACACAGCAAAACATTGCCTCACTTTTTTTTATCTTCTCCATCCACAAAAGAGGAAAAGTACAGACGGTTATGACACAGGAGTTGATGGTACAAATGTCTCTTTAGAATAAAACATGTGAGCTATGAGCAACTAAGCTAACCTAACGAGCTAATGTGTTTGATAACTGAGAGGTTTATTTTCCCTCTTTAGACAAAAAAGAGATGTATGAAATGACAATAAATCGAGAGGATCTAAGGGAGCTACTTTGACTGACTAGAGGTACTAGGTAAAGGTGAACCCCATGAGGTAAAAATAATAATAATGACACAAATAATAATAATAACCAGCAAACAGCATGTTTCTGAGCACCGATGCAGATGCTGTAGCAGTAAAGTACTTAGGAGAATGCAACCCAATATCCCATCGACCAGAATAAAGGATGTCCTTACGGCTATTATGGTTTTACACCCATTTCAGCATGACCTCTCTGCAGTCAGTTTGATGGAATTTAATCATCCTGTGCCTGTTATTGATTTATTCAATCGCTAGATGTGATTCGAACAAGAAGAAGGAGAAGAAGAAGAACCACCAGCAACGAGACAAATTGTGCCATGCAGGAACTAAAGCACCTTCTCATATTAACACACAATCACTGTCTCTTGTCTCGTGCCTTTGTTCCTGCTTCTCATTCATTTCACTTCTCAAAGGGACGCAGGAAGGATGAGGGCGAGAGGAGGAAGAGGAGACATCCTGTTCCTGTACTCTGCGCTATTCTCTTCCACGGAGCTCAGTTCTCCTCGTTGTTTTTGTCTCTGATAATGAATCTGACGATGATGGGGACGATGCCAGGGATAACTGGGGGGGTTCACGCGGAGTGAAAGGGAATTTAAAAAATCCATCCGAGCTGTTTTTTTTCCCATGTCTGAAAAGCAGGAGGAGGCCTGGATGTGTTCAATGATTGGCCACCAGGGAGGAGGAGGTTTCCAACCCCGATCAGGATCATGATCTGACCATCAGATAGCAATATATTGGTGATCAAGAACACACGCACACACACACACACACACACACATAGACAGGGGAAAAACTAAATAATGAGTTACAGGTGGTTTGAAACAAAACATATAGGCCTTAACCTTAGTAGCATGAAAATACACAAAAAAGATTTAATACTAATAAATGTTAATCGTATCATCATTACTGAATGATTTGGCAGGTTAAAAGTCTTTTGTTTTTCTCAAAGGTTCCTTCTGGTTTATAGTTCATCCTCATCATCATCAGAATATAAATCAAGGATGTAACAATGTACAGTATATCTCGAAATCGCCATAAAAATAAGCTGCAATACCGTCATGTGCCATGACAACATCTACCAACATATCACGTGGTTATTGCTGCTGAAGGTCATGAGTCTAACAACGGAAGCCAGTATAGATGTACTACTGTCTACTGCTGCCACTATATCTCACTGTCATTGCATTGATCTGTTTGAAAGCAGAGGGCAGAATCATACTGCTCATGAAAACAAACTCATTCTCCTAAGACCCACCCTACCCTGCCTCTGATTGGTTGGCTGCGTTCCTCACTCTTAACTTCACCACACCGACCCCTTCGGCCTGTCTCTTCTGCTGATCGTCCCCCTGCATGTCTGCTTCGCTTAACAAGCCCAGAGACGCTGTGGCTGCAGTGTGTTTACCGGCAGGGAAACTACAGTCTCACAATCAGCAGCACCGGGTCGGCTGTTGGCTGCTTGCTTTTTATAAACCAACGGCGAGAAACACACACAACGTCAGCCCACTAACGCCAGTCAACCACCAAACTTACATTTAGGAAATGATGTGTCAGTTAGTCCAATGGACAGGAACAGGGAAGGAGATCGGAGGGAATTTCAGTCCAGTCGTCCAACCGAAAACAGCAACCTGCTGCAGCTGACAACAATATCTTAAGTGTAGTGAGGGATCATCAAAACAGTTAAGTTGCAGCGGGACGGATAAACACCGATCTGAAATCCACTATAAAGCTCCACAGTGGAGAGGAGCAGCAGAGTCAGCTGATAATCCTCTGTAGGTTCACCCGTACAAGCGATCAGTTTTCACATCGTCTCACTGTTTCAATGTCGTTATTTCATACACTGTTATTATAGGAACATTGACAACAGCCATATAAAGGTTTACAATCTACGAATTCCCAATAATATTTTGAAAGTTTCTTAAAAAAAAAAAAGAGTCAGCCACATTACAGTCTACTCATGATTCCTAGCGCAATCGTGAGCAAGCTATCCTTACACTTTATCACAATGCAGCACCTATCCATAACGGTCAACTAGTCGGCTAACTATGTTATTAATACATGTTGGATGGTTCTGTACAGATCTGTATTAATATCCCCAGTGTATGGACATCCTAGTGAGCCACAGTGGATTGTTTTGTACTTTATGGAGAACGAGACTATGAGAGAGACATTACCACTGGAGACACTGCAGAGGGTGAGGCTAACATGACGGCTGTGGGCCCCCCTGCATGTTATTGTGTTCTCAGTTTAAAATGCAACAGAACTTTATACATTATATTAAGTACATTATGTGCTGTGTGTCTGCAAAAAATCTAAACTAAACTAAACTACACAGAACAACAAAAATTCTAAGGGACTTCTGCAAAACGTTCATGTGTGTGAGCCCTCAGTCACCTCACACTTTGTCACATGTCATATCTATGAAAATGTACAGCAGAAGCCAGAAAATATGGCATGGGTTAGGGATGGATGGTTCGGTGAAAAAGGATTAAAAAATATATATTTTATTATTATTATTATTATTATTATTATTATTATTATTATTATTATTAATAATAATAATAATAATAATAATAATAATTTCTTAATAACTCTGATGATCTTTCCAGAATTCGCAGAGCAGAAGGCTGATGTGATCAGATGATCATCTCTCAGTCTTTGAATTTTTGAGTGGAGATTCTACAAATCATTGTTCGTCAAAGGAAAACTGCAGGAGCTGTTGTGTTACAGCTCTACATTTGCAATCAGATTCACATTCAGCCTCCTTAATCAACCAATCGGGCGGCATGAATGAGACTACAAGGAAGTGACCGCACCGTGTTCCACGATGAGCGAGACTCTGTGTGTGTGTGTGTAAGAAAGTGTGTATGTAGGGTGCATGTTAGGGCTGAATTTGCTTTATGATCCCTCATCCCACAGCCGAAAGCATCAGCAGCCATCATCCAACACGCACACACACACACACACATGCGCAAACACAGTGAGACAGCGAGCAGCAAGCTAGCGCTTAAAGCAAAACTGGGCTTCCATGGCCATCCATTATCACTGACAAGCTAAATGTACCATGGTACACCATATGGTACTGGGAGAGAGAGAGAGAGAGAGAGAGAGCAGTGAGAGCAGTGAGAGAAGTGAGAGCTTAAAGAAAGGGAAAAGAGAGAAGAAGGAGAGAAAAGAGGGTGGATGGAGTGCATTACAATTACGGTGTGTTTTTCTAAGCTGCATTTATCTCTCTGTTCATTTTAAGTAATAGTCTGCAAAACAGTGAATGGGTGGATGGATTTTATTGCGAACAAATGTGTTTGTTACACCTTTATTTCCTTTTATTTGTCCTCTTCCACTTCACGGGACTAGTTTCATTATTTAAAACTTTTCCATCAGCTGTCAAAGAATTTTCACTGCGACCTCAGGCGCTGCATGAATCCATGAAACTGTGCTGTACCGCCACAGAGCAGGACCATACACACCCCAACCCCTGCACACAATCTGTCTTTTGCTTTTTTTGTACATTTAACTTTTCAATTATATTTGCTTTTAAATGCATATTTCACCATGATGGCCCACATGCTGTCTCACAGCAACACCTTGATGTTACTCATATTAATTCAAGTATCATGAGTTTGTTTTTAGAATATCTGTCTAAAACAAATTTGAAATCAAATTTAAACTAATTCAGGATTAGAATCAGCAGTTTAGACTAAAACCTCTGGAATACATTGTATGTTGTAATTGTGTAATTGTGAGCTCTTCCTCCCACTAACTCCCCAAAATACCACACAAACACTGACATCCTCAGCGTTAAAGCTGCGATCCAACTGTAGACTGTTGAGAAAATTGTCGCTCTTTTGTCCTAATTTTGAGAAAATAAGAATTTTTTCTCTCAGTTAATGATGGAAACCATCAGGATATAAAATCACTTAACATTTCGAAGCCACAAATTTTGGTTCATTCTTTGTTCTATTTACCAAATGTAATTTGAACAAACTCTGTTGACTGTTTCATCTGTGTTTGCTGTCTGGTACAAGCAGTTTCCACTTGTTCAAAAGAAAAAGAAAAAAGTGTTTGCATACTTGGTTTTGGACGTTCAGCCACCGTACCCTCTGTGACAGCTACACAGACCACAAAGCTCAGAATTATGCATTCATGGCACACAACAGTGTTCATGTCAACTTCCAATTCTTATTACGACCAGGAGTCTTACATTTTCCTGAGAGTATAATTAAACTGAACTTTGATATTTTGTGAATGCCTCGTGTTCTTATCCTCACATGACCAATTCTGCCAGCATATGTATCATCTCGGCGACTTGAACGCTCGCAAGTTGCTAATGTGGGAATCTTTTCCATCTCCACCATCAAGAGCCCGAGGGTCCAAGTGGCAAACCTCTTCAGCCAATCACAGAATAGAACTGCACCTGCACTGCAATTCAAACAATACCTAAAATGTACACTTATATATGTATTTACAAACACAATCTTTCTTTTTCTTTTTCTTTTTTTTCAAAAACTGATGCTTGTCTGCAAACACACACACACACACACACACACACACACATTGTCGGTGAGGCTGTTACCTAAAAGCTTGCCACAGGAAACATCTGTTCAGACAGAACAGACACGTTCAGTTTAGACAAAACCACAAAGAGGGCACCTCTACACACACACACACACACACACACACACACACACACACACACACACACACACACACACATATATACAGTAGCAGGTTACAGTAATACAGATAATGGAGAAACTGTGTCACACTGAATGATAGTAGCATAATTCTGATGTAACACTGCATTATGATATTTCTTTGTTTTCTGATGACAATCAGCCAATGAATATCTGAAACTGCATCTCACAGTTATGTCAGTACATGTCAGGAGAGCACACAGATACAGCTCGTGCTGTCTGCTCCATATAGAGAACATCAGAGAACGTAAGGGAGGTTTTAAATTCCTCTAGTTTGTGGACAAAATCCATTCCCCGTTTAGTTCAGTATCGTATCATCCATCCAATTATTCCTGTTCAGTATGCTTCTCTAAACATGGACGCCACAGGTCAAAGGTCAAAGGTCAGTGACAGAACAGTGTCCCGCTCACAGTGGGGAGTGTCAAAGACACTACAGGTGGACGGAGCACATACAAATATCATGCACCTCCTTCACAAGCACAGTGTTGGTTTTTGTAGAAAAGAGAAGAAAAGGCTGACAAAACGGAAAGAAGGAAGCGCAGGAGAGGAATGAGAAAAAGAGAGAGTAATTGAGGACCATGCAAGAAGGAGGGATGACAGTGTTGGTAGGAAGGAAGGAGAGAAAGCAGAGAAAGCAACAGAGCAGGGTGAAACCAATAGGAGAGGGTAAGGAAAGCAAATGAAGAGAAGGAGGGAGGAACCAAAAAGGAGGGAATGACCGAGGAAGGAAAGGTGGGAATAAAGAATGAATGAAGACCACGGAGAGCAAGGTAAGACAAAGGGATGATGCAGGCAGGAGAGAAAAGTGGAGGGAGTTAGAAACTTAGAAAGAAAAGAAGGACAGATGAAACAAGAAGGCCAGTAAGAGGCCAATAAAGATGGAGGAGAGAGGAAGAAAGGGATAGAGAAAGAGGGAGAGAGCCTAATGCACATGCCACATTCAGAGGATTGAAGCCCCACCCAGCTCTTCATTTTTTAGGGTTTGCAGGACTACTTATTCAACATCCCAAACAAGTGACCCAAACCATCAGTCAATACATGGAAGAACAAAAAAAAGAAAGATTACATCCAAGATCTGCCAAAATCAACAAAACCAATACAACACACACACACACAAAACAGGACATGTCGTGTTTTCACATTTCAGCATCCAAATGTTGAGTTCGTCTGAACAAACGACTGGTTTGTTTCAACATTTTCACTTTTTTTTTTCTTTTCTCTTTTTTTTTAATTTTTTTTATTTTACATTCTTCTGTTAGTTCTTTTTGGATACCTCTCTTTCCAGGGTACACGCAAACACACATGCACGGACACGCATTGGAATAACGCACACTCGCACACACAGAGCCAGTTTCACAACAAAGACAGGGACTGTGCCATGCTGCTGCAGAGGGGGCAGTGCCACGTTGGCAAAGCCCAGGGGGCAACTGCTATCTCGTGCCAACACTTCACACACAAACACGCACACACGCGCGCACACACACACAAACACACACACACCATTCTCTCTCAGACACACACACACACAGAACATATCAGTATTCCAGCATCGTTGCAGAGTCGACTCCTCCGCCTGCTTTGTGTGGCTTCATGTTCGACAGTCTGCATGTTTTTCCACATAAACTATGTTCTCATGTTTGTATTTTACACGATTCATCAGCTCGAGCCCACCTGCACTTCACACCATCGTCTCTACATGTGGATTTCAGGTCAAAAATAAAACTCTTAAGAGCCCGCAGTCAAAAAGACTAATACATTTTATTAAAACATTTAAAACTGGCATTGTTTTAAGACACTCACAAGATCAAATGCTGTCCGGTCAGCTGCCAATCATATTAGCAAATAAAGCGAGTATTAACTTTTCATCAAAACATCACGAAACAACAGGGATTATCACTGTGCACGTCAGGAGTATTTAAAATGTATTAATTATAGTATTTGGTCATATTTAGTGAACTTTAAACAGACATTAAGAGGAGGTTGGAGCCCACATACAGACGAACAGCACTTTACAGAGATTATCCTGCTTTAACCTGAACAAAAGCATCTAATCTGCAGAGTTTTATTCTTCCTATGGATTAATGTGCACTCTGCCTCTCTTCCTCTCTCTTTGTCTGTCATCTGCTGAGCTGGAGGCCTCTATGATTTAAATGCGACCCTATCATTCTGCTGTTTGTTTTCAAATATCATGAACATTTATTTTGTTGGCCCTGTTTTTTTATTTATTTTTTTTTATTTTAAGATACTCAAATACATTTAATGAGCAGCTTTATGTTTGCAATTGTCACTGTCAGTTGTTAGTATAAAAGAATGAGTAATGCACTAATTCAAAGCAGTAATAGGGTGTTAACTTAGTTTTTAAAATGCCACACAGAATAACCAATGTGGTTGGAAGAGGATGCACCAGAGCCCACAGACACTGTGCTCAAGTGAAAACACAAAGCCAAAAGTCACAAAATCAAGATAAAATATATGCATTTTATATCATTGTGAATTAAGCACAATGTTTATTACTTTGCCTTATATCGCGAGTACTTTAGATCTGGCATCATGTCAAAGAAGTCCATACAAAGAAGATCGAAAAGTTACAGTTTCTTTACTCCACAAATCAAATCTGATAACTTCCAATATTCACGCAGATGTGAGTGCACCACATCTGGACTGACACGTGTCTGTGAGCACAGAGACGAGGTCAGATCAGTCTATAATATCCACCACAGAGCGGATTTATCATGAAAACACTGAAAATTAATTTTTAAAGAAAATAACAGCAACACTTCATTTTACATTTCAGCAAATTGCACAGTGTGTTGATAAGCAACTAGCTGGATGTCAAACAAGGCATGTTTAGCAGACGTTAAGCAAATACTAGTTAAAAATGCCCATGCATGTAACAAGTCACTTGTCATTATTTATTGGGCTGCTAAGCAGAAGTTAGGCAGTTGCCATGATGTTGTGCAGGAGTTAAAAGGAAAGCAATTTGTAGTTTCCTGGAAAAGTCAAGAAGCTGTTTACCCATTACTTATTGAAATATCTCTACTATGACTTTTTTAATCAATATGACCTTGTGCACAGGTATAAAAGGTAGAGCACATTGAGACAAAACCAAAAAGTATCTTAAATAGATGCACTGAGTAAAGATGTGTAACACCTAACTCTGGGTTCCTCCATACATAAATATATGCTATATAATATTATAATATACAGGAATATAAAGAACAAGATAGACATGTCTATCATTACGATCATGACAACAACAATATTTCATCTCACAAATGTCTGTCAATTGTTAATGTTAATTGTCTGAAATGTTTTTAAAGAACACATCACATCGAACAGCAGACTCTTAACCGTAAATCGAGTATGGAGAAGTTGTTCAAACACTGCAGTGATGGACACAACAACCACATGTTTACCACCAAACCACCGGGACGCCGGCAGCAGCAGCGCTGCACATTCAACTGACTTCATGCTGTTGAATATTGTTATTACAGAGGCTGCAGACAATTACAAGCTGCTGCAGAGTGAAGAGCAAAATATGACTATTAGCTGTGTTCAGGTGCCAAACCACAGATACTGCTATCTGTCACTATCATCTGCAAGACACACACACACACAGCATACACACTCACACACACAGTGATAAGCTCTGACTCTGTGTTTTCACAGGTGTACAGCAGCATTCCCTGAAGGAGTCTCTCTCTCTCACACACACACAAAGGCCAACACACACAGGCCAACACACACATCAACATGTTCAGCTCAAACAGATTTACTGACTTTTTACATGACTTTACGTAACAAGTCACAGAAGAACCCGCCGAGCTGTAATTGACAACTTTCCTGAAACCAATTAACAACGAATCTGAAAATTAAAAAAAGAGGTTTTGGTGAATTACAGACATGTTTCTTCTTGTTGTTTTAATTCCTGCAGCATCCATCTAGTGCTGCCGCCCACTGTTACAGACCTCCAGTCAGTGAGGAGGACAAAAACAAGAATAAAACACTAGATAAAATTCATGACCGGTGGGGGTGTGTGTGTGGGAAAGAATTCACCAATTCATCAACACAGCGCTGAGGTTTTCCTCGGTGTGAGGCAGCGATGAAAAGCAGTGACATAACAGCAAACCCATTCCACGGAGGGAGAGGAAGATACGCTAATTTTGTGTGTTTCACTGTATATCGCCAACCTCACAATCAGGATAAATTGCCATTTAGCTTCTTTCAGCCTGACATTTTTTTTCACGCTGGCTGATTTGCCGTGTTTTGCCCTCACAATTTAACCATGAGTGACATATCGGTCCTATCTTTTTCAGCTGAATCAGAAGCCGCATCAGCAGCTGCTTTGAGCAGTTACCTAACATTATTCAATTTGATCGAAGAAACACGCTGATTAGCAGTGTTGTAAAGGAAAAAAAAATGCCGGAAAGTTGTATTTGAGTAAAGTATATCGTGTTGAAATATTACTTTGGCAAAGGTGAGCATTAACCCTATGAGTACTACTTGAGTAAAAGTCTTCAGGTATCTGATATTGACTGTACTGACATTTTGTGGCAATAACATCAAAAGAAGTAAAAGTAAAATATCGATGTATTGACATTAGACTGTGAACAAAGTGTTGACTGGCCTGGGAGAGAATTTGATTTGTGATTCAACATTTTGAATGCGATTAATGGAATCAGATACATATTTTTTCCTTTAAAATTAACAAGTGACTTAAGTTATCAAATGAATGTAGTGGAGTAAAAGGTACAATATTTGCCTTCAAAATGTAGTTTTTTTGTAAAAAAACAAAACAAAAACAAAACAAATGTCAATCTTGCAGTTAGCATCGCCTCCCTCCAGGTCACGGCATTATTAATGTGCGGCAGTAATCACCAGACACCGCAGCAAACAGGAGGACCCTGCTCTCGGCACATTCACCAGCAGACAGAACCGCCTCTTTATGGAGTTCTTTGTCCTGATTGGATAAAGTGGGCAGGGATGCCAAAAAATAAAATCTACCGAACTTGAGAACTTAGTTACCGCTGTTGTTTAGGAGCTCTTTCTCTCCATGGACTTACAACCACTTTACGTCATTTTCACACACTTAGTATTTTGTAAGTCGCTATGTAAGAAGCTGATGTCGCCATTACCTACCAAGCTGGAGTACACGACTGTTTACAGCTGTCATGTAGCTCATCACCAGACCTATCTGAGCCACTCAACAAATCAGAGATCGGAGCTCTGGAACATGCAGAGGAGGCTCTCAGGATGTGTACAGTCCCTCCAACCTCCACTAATAAGGTAGGGCAGTGCAGCCTGACATGAAAAGCAAGGGGCCAAAGAGGTCATATCACGCTCTGTTTGCAGGTTTAATCTTTCTTCCTGTGAGAATCAACACTTGAAGACCAAAGTACCACAGTAATAATACTTTTCAGCATCATGCCCACCCCACTGTTTCTGCCCCCTACCTCTCTTTTTTTTTTTTTTACCGGTGTCCCTCTCCATTCATAATTCTCGTTAGCTTTTCATCTCATTTTGTGTATTCCCCTCAAACTTTCCCCGTCGATATTGGTCTCTCTGTTCATTCTTCCTTAACTCTCTACCTCTCTCCACCACTCTCTGTTTATCTGTCTCCCTCTCGCTGCCTGTCTTCCTTTCATCTCTCGCCATCTGCCTTCCTCCATCTCCATTTTCCCTCTCTCTTCTCCCTCCCTCCCTCACTCTCACTCTTCTTGTGGCTCTCCCTCCACATCTCCCGCCCCTCCCTCTCGTCTCCCTAAAAACTTGGCAGTGATCCCCGTCGTGGTTTTTTTTTTTTTTCACTTCTCGTTTGGGGGATTGCGAATGAATGCGATCCAATCTAGACCTCGGCTAAGAGACATGAATTTTCATTAATTACAACCTTGTCAGCAAAAGCATTATGGGAGCTGAATATGAAAATGCTAATGAGGAGAGCTCATTTGCATATTTTTCTTTGTTGGAATGTCATTAATTATTACGTTTTATGATGATGAATGCAGCTGTCGATGGCTGGCCCTCCATGCCTAATTAGCTATCAGAAAATCTTCCAATCAAAAAAATGGATAGGGATCCCAAACTTTACTTTTCATTTCACACCTCTTTCACTTTGTCTCCAAATACCACTCCATCACTGCCGCTAAAAAACTTTTTTTTTTCTTTCCCGTCGTTTCACAGCAAATTTTACTCCCTCTCTTCATTCTACATTACGATCAGTCTTGTTCTCCATTTCATTCCCTTTTCATCGGTCACTGCCGTCAGCGCAGTTTGTCTGATTGTGAGAGGTCTGGATATCAGCTGGTAGAGGGCGTGTCACGCAGCGCAATCTAGGACTTCTGGGTTGCTGATCAAAAAAATTTCCCAAGTTCCTCTCGACACTGTCAAATTTAGTCTAGGACAGCCCAAAACCCCTCAGTGCATGGTGCTGTTACATAATCTTAGTAGCCTTAGCCCAGTTTGTCCTTGTACCCTTACTCTTTAAGTTACAGTTCCATCAGATCTGATCTTTAACATGAAGCTTCTTCAGCCCTTTTAGCTTCCCTCTCATCTTTCTGTAATTTGTTGAGGTTTCTCATTCATTCATTCTTAGTATGTTAGTACAGGCTCGTCTGAAATTACCTTTAGCCCTGCCTCTTATCACTAGCCTCTTTAGCTCTAGCCCTTTAACCTTTATCCAGGAAACCTAAGCCTTGGTCTAACCCTTAGCTGTTCCCTTCGAGTCTAATCTTTTTTTTTTCTTTTTTTTTTATATAGCTACAGTAGTCTGTCCCAGGTGTTTCAAATCAACTCTTACTCAGTCACTCAGTCACCGTATTCCCCATTTCTGGTATTACTAGGACTCGGTTTTTAGTTGGTACTTCAGGCTTAATTTATTTAATCGTTACCACTGTAGTCTTGGCTCCTTAGTCCCAACCAAGTAATTAATCCTGTAGCCTCGAGTAGTTTTTCTAGCCACGTTTATTTAGCTAAAATGATTGGGTTCTAGATCCTTTGTCTTAATAATTTTCTCCTATTACTTAGCACTGGCGAACTCTGGCTCATTCAGCCAAGAGCACCTTTAGTGTCACATCCTGGATTGATTAGACTTTGGCCTTTAAGTCGTAACCCCTGTCGTTCCCATGGATTCAACCCTCATCTTCCAGTCCAATGTTGCTCACCCTCAGTCTTTCAGTTGCTTTAGATGTGATTCGTTACAGTAAAACCTTGCAAGTGCTGACTGGCATCTACTCTGTAAGTCTGAATGGTACACTACAAGAAGAATAAGCTTGACAGACGCGAGCTAAACTGTAATAAGTGTTAGCTAATGAGCTAGCTACCCAGACAGAGACGCACATTTTTTTCAACAACTAGCAATCTAAAAATGGCAGTTAGCAAATCAGATGTGTTTGTAATA